>NC_082693.1:2287600-2494435 GCF_949987515.2 Delphinus delphis
CAAAACGGGGCTGTGAGAGGTGGTCTTCCCGCCCGTGGCCCCGCCCCCTGCCCGGCCCCAGTCCTCCTGCACAGATACCCCCTGACTCCCTCCATCCCTGTCTTCCTAGCTCGGGGTGCACGGCTATGCCTTTTTGAGCACTAACAATGGCTACATCCTCTCACATCCTGACCTTCGACCCCTGGTAGGTACCGATCCTATTTGCCTCGGGGGTCTTAACTGTGCGGGATGTGGGGGTAGTTCATACAGACGGTTAAAACAACGAACACGCCTTCAGCTCCATTGAAGAACCCGATGGACTACAGGAAAAAAATTAAGTCATGGTCCCTGTTTTCAAATTGCTTATGATCTAGCAGGAGAGACAAGGCAGAAATGCACGAACTGGTAGCAGCCAGTCTGCAGGGAGCCTGTCATGAGTGTGCAGTGTCCCTGGAGGACCCGTCCCCTTCCCCGTTGTCACCCCGTCAGTCACCCCACGCTCTGTCTTGGAGTCTGACCGTGTGTCCCCAGATCGCCAGGGGCCACCCCAAGGGCGTAAGTGCCAAGTTAACACTACCAACGGCAGGAGGCGTCCCCCACGAGCTGGGGAGCAGAGCTGAGGCTGCCCTGAGGATGTGTCCCCAGGGCTCCTGCCCCCTTCCAGCTCCCTCCATCCCAAGGCGGGAGCCCATGGCGTTTTCACCTGCGTTCAGATGAGCGGCCGAGGCCAGGAGAGAAAGCAGCAGCCTTTTATCTAAGGTGCTGCCTCCCCGGCCGGGGGGCTCCCCGAGACCTCCATCCGTGGCAGTAGTGGCCACACCTCCCAGTGTGGTTGTTGGGAAGCGGGGAGGGGAGTTGGGGTCCCAGCGGCATCGCGACCCTTCCCCTCCACCAGTCTCCTCTGGAGTCAAGGTTGGCACTGAGGACAGCAGCACCGCGGGCGCCTTTCCGAGCTCTCTCCTGCCCAGGTGCCACGGAGAGACCAGCCTAGGCCACACTGCTGTCCGTTCGGGTCAGACAGACGCTGAGTGACCAAAGGCACTGATTGAGCTATTTAAGGAAACGCTAGGGGTTCAGAGTTGAGAGAGACCAAGAACACTGACCTCTACCAGCGGGTCCTGTGGGGGGCAGCCCCAGGGCCAAGAAGATGACTCATTGGGGAAGAACAAAAATGTTGGCCCTTTAGAATTAAGGGGCACCTGTCCAAAACCTGTCTTCACATCTATGTAGTGTGGATGAACATAAGCTCTCAAGCAACCCATGCGTACTGTGGGCCCGTCGCACGCCTGACCTAAGCACGCTCCGAGACGCTGTCAACAGACATTTATGGTCCAGTTAAGGAAACAGACTTA
Source organism: Delphinus delphis (assembly GCF_949987515.2). Classification (NCBI taxonomy): domain Eukaryota; kingdom Metazoa; phylum Chordata; class Mammalia; order Artiodactyla; family Delphinidae; genus Delphinus; species Delphinus delphis. Next base: position 2,288,932 of record NC_082693.1, read on the forward strand.
CACAAATGAAACGATGAGAGAGCTGTACCACGCAGAACATTATCCCATACAGCAAAGCCAGCACAGCGAGATTCCTGTGGAGAGAGAGATCCATTCATCACAGGGGTCGAGGAGAAGAATAGCTGAGTTTAAAAAAGAAAAGTCATAGAGGACACGCCTAGTAATAAAGGAGGGGCCGGAGCCATACTTTCGGCCTGAAATGTTTCCACGTCAGTGCCCAAACTAGGAGTAATGGAAGCGGAATTACGGTTTCCTGAGGAGCCCGGGATGGCCTTTCAGATATCCTTAGGAATTAGGAGGTGGCAATGAGCCGGGAGGGTCACTTCTTACTCAAAAGCAGCACCGCCCTGAACAGGAGCGCAGGGCAGGGCTGCTTGTCATGAGAATAGACTTTCAACAGGCCAAGAATGGGAACATCGTTCGAGCACAGGCAAGAAACTGGAGACACTTTCTTGAGAAAAGAGGAAACTTGCTGAAGCAAGATACACAGTGATGGGGGACGTCAGCCATTCAAGCATCTGTGGGGGGCCTCGTCCTGCTAAATAGAGACCTCTGCTTAATTCCTAATGACCCTGATGATAAACTATCCTCCTTCCTTTTTTTTTTTTTTTTTTTTTTTGCGGTACGCGGGCCTCTCACCGCTGTGGCCTCTCCGGCTGCAGAGCACAGGCTCCGGACGCGCAGGCTCAGCGGCCACGGCTCACGGGCCCAGCCGCTCCGCGGCATGTGGGATCTTCCCAGACCGGGGCACGAGCCCGTGTCCCCTGCATCAGCAGGCGGACTCTCGACCACTGCGCCACCAGGGAAGCCCCTCCTTTTTACTTTTTTGATCTATCACCAAATTAAACCTGGGGAATGCTACAGACCTAACAGCAGATGACTTGACGATATCTCTCTTGGTGTCAGAGAGAGAGAAGTCAGGGCCAGAAAATGATAATAACACTCAAAGAATGTTGATGAATGGTCCTGTCACGCTGGTTGGAGGGCTTTATCGGGCTTTGCGGAATCTGTCTGTCCTTGGCTCTGCTCGCTCAAAAATTCTATCAACAAAGACTTCCCTGGTGGTGCAGCGGTTAAGAATCGCCTGCCAATGCAGGGGACACGGGTTCGATCCCCAGCCTGGGAAGATCCCACATGCCACAGAGCAACTAAGCCTGTGCGCCACAACCACTGAGCCTGTGCTCTAGAGCCCGCAAGCCACAGCTACTGAAGCCTGCGCGCCTAGAGCCCATGCTCCACAACAAGAGAAGCCACCGCAATGAGAAGCCCGCACACCGCAATGAAGAGTAGCCCGCGCTGGCCGCAACTAGAGAAAGCCCGTGCGCAGCAACAAAGCAGCCAAAAATTTTTAAATCAATCAATCAATAAACTGCACACAAAAAATTCTATCAACAAGATGAAAACACAGAAGGAGATGCCATGGGATGTGGAAGGTATGGCTAATACATGAAGGGAGAAAATTAGTATTCAGAAAGTATTCTTCTAAAACGATGGGCTGGAACTAAGGAGATGAAATATATTAGGAATGCATGGAAAGTCGTGCAGCATACTCGATGCCCAAGCAGAAGATGGTAAAGCTGTGACTTAACAGTGCATCACAAGGAAGGTCAAGGGAATCTAATGGGCTGAAAACTCGGTTTGACCTGTCGGGCGAGGTAGCTGTCCTGGATTAGCAGAATCAGAGGCAGCGGTCAGAGCCGTACGGTGTTTTGGTCTGCACGGCTCACACCCCACCCCACACTGGTCAGACCCCACCTGAAATAGCGACTGTCCCAGGCACTCTGCTTCGAGAGTGACATTGACAAAACGGAAGAGAATCAGAGGGAGCTGAGGCATCTGCGAACTGGGAATGTTTAGCTCGGGGTGGGGGGGGACGTCTTAGCAGTGACGAGCATCCCCAAAAACCCTCAGGGGGGTCGGGTGGAAGCTCTCTGTGTAGCTCCAGGGAGAGGCCTAGGACCCGTGGGTAAAGTCACAGGGAGGCAGGTTTCAGCTCTGCATGAGGAAGAGGTTTCTAACAACGCGAGTCCAAACCTAGGACAAGCGCACTCACGATGGGAGCTCCTTGGTGTGTGACATACTCTCCCCGAGGCCGGGAGACCACCTGACTCAAAGGTTGGCCAGGGCCGCTCTGCCTTGGGGGGAACGTGGCCCGCACGACCATGAGGAATCGCTGAGCTTCTCTGGGTTGTGACTGCCAGACAGGCTTTCTGGAAGGGCCGGGGCTGGTGTTAACCTCCCGTCTCTCCCCCTGACTGGCGCACTCAGTACAGAGAGGGGAAGAAACTGAAGCCCAAGCCCAACTACAACAGCGTGGACCTCTCGGAAGTGGAGTGGGAGGACCGGGCCGGAACCGTGAGTGGGCGGCCGGGAGGGGGTCGGTTGGCTGGACAGCGGGTCCCGGGGCCACAGGCGCTGAGCTCAGCCCCCTCCCTTGGCCCAAAGCAGAAGCAGTGCCTCTAACGGGCAGCCCTCCCACCATCCACAGAGAGAAGAGTCTCTTCCTCTGGGGCTGAAGGAGCACACGTCTGTGAGCCACAGAGTTCGGGTGTGAGGGCGTTTTAGGCTGGCCTGGGTGTTGGAAAACTTGCATCTCAGGGCTCGGCCACCGTGTTCCCTCGCCCGTCAGCCCACTGGGAGCATCCTCTGAGTGAACTCCAGAATTCCAGCTAAAGGGAACCTGGCAGCCGGTCTATATTGCCACCTGTAGCCTGCTTGCAGGAGAAGGGGGAAAACGCAGCATGTCCCCAGGGGTCACCTCCAAGGCAGTGTTCATTGCTTCATGGTCCTGTGTGAGCCGAGTTCTATTATCTGTTCTATTACTAATTCTATTACCTTTCCCCCTGAAGCTGAGAACAGCCATGATCAACAGGGAGACAGGGTCTCTCTCCATGGACGTGAAGGTTCCGCTGGACAGAGGGGTAAGGCGCTCGAGGGAAAGACTGGGGTCTGCTCCCAGGAAGCGGCGTCATGGTTAACTGGGGTTGGTGGTGGTGACAAAGGACCTGGCTGAGTTCGAGCTAAAGCCTTGAGAGCTTGCTGGAGCCTGGAGGGCCCTAGTGGGGCGCCCGGCCCAGCGGGCATCGGCCCCATGGAGCACCGGCCGGGGAGCTACCGCTCTCCAGGGCCTGGTTCTTGGGGCCGCAGAGTGAGGCCGTGGCCAGCCCAGCCCTTCGCAAGTCTTCCTGCTGCCTGCCATGTGGCCCTTTTGTTGTTTATGGTGGAAAGGGGGAAAGTGACAGTTAATTTTGCCAATCGTTAGCAGCTCTTGTAAAACATGTTATATGGGAAGAGGTTGAAAATAATTGCTACCCCGTAGAGCAATTTCCACCCATGGCAACCACAGAGAATCAGGCCAGGTCCCCGCAGCCGTGCCATTCCTGTCACCACAGACCCGCGCGCCGCTTACAAAAGACCACTTCATCTTCTCGTTGAGAAGGTCCCCCTGCGTTTGCACTGACGGGGCTTTGTCCCTTGACGTATTTGCAAATGTCACCTCCTCCCTCACGGCCACCCCCGCATCCCCTCCGCTGCCCATCGGCCTCTGCGGAGAGAACGCGGGCATGGGTCGGCGACAATTAGATCCAAGTTCTTCCACAAACACGGACCTCCGTGGAAGCCTAACAGGAAAGCGCTGGGAAGGAAAGCAACTCTGCATTCCTTTTAGATGCGTGCGCTGGTTTTCACTGGGACACGTCTCATTTCTGTGGGATCTGCCTGTTGTTTATAAGCTCCGGGCTGAGAGGGGCCTCCCTCGGGCAGGCTGGGCAGCATCCCTGATGTCCCACCAGGCCCAGCAGGTCCTTCTCTTGATCCAAAAAGGCAGAGGTTTCCTCCACGCGCCCCCATCCTTATCCCAACCGGACCCCTGCTCCTGGGCACCAGGGAGCTCGCAGCCACCCGGCACTGCCAGAGCACATCAGGTGGGACCTGCTTCCAGGCTACAACGTGAGTTCCACGCACAGGGCGAGGTCTAACTCAGGCCAGCTCGGGAAGGGCTCCCAGTGCCGCGTCCTCATGTGGCCTTCACGCTTCTCAAAGCGACCGAGGGGTGGTCCTAACCAGATCCAGGCAGTCTGGACGTCTCCTGAAACTGCTGTCCAGCCCTTCAGAATGTGTTCACTGCTGTTAATAAACTGTCCAGGTAAAATTTGCAGTTTGACAAAGGCTTCCGGGCATGCGGTGCTCTGACATGAAGAAATAGGGGGATGCTGACCGTGGTCACGACCGGGGTGGACATTTCCCAGCGCATCGAGTTCTCGCCTTACCTCCACTGCAACGAATCATGATGATGATGCCAGCTCACCTTTATGAGAAGCTGGACTACACTCCATAAGCCTTCACTCACTTCCCACAGCCCTGTGATGTATGTCCTGTCCTATCCCCATTTTACCGATGCAGAAATTCAGAAAGCAAAAACTTGCCCGGGGCGACGTAGACCAGCGGTCCCCAGCCTTTTTTACACCAGGGACCGGTTTCATGGAAGACAGTTTTTCCACGGATTGGGGCGGGAGGAGGATGGTTCAGGCGGTAACGCGAGCGGTGGGGAGCGAGGGGTACTGCGGACGAAGCTCTGCTCACCTGCCCGCCTGACACCCACCTCCTGCTGGGCGGCCCGGCTCCTACAGGCCGTGGACCGCTACTGGTCCGCGGCGCAGGGGTTGGGGACCCCTGAGGTAGACGATCAACCTCCAAGCCTGTGTGCTTGGGTCTGATTCTGACCACACGCTCCCGACCACGGCTGTGCAAGGCCTTCCTGTAGGACGGGCCCTGATTTCTTCACTCACTCTCCAGAATGAAAGATTTCCTGGGTCTCTTTAGAGGTGCCTTTCTGTCCCTTCTTTAAATTCACTGTCTTCTCCTCTCCCTCCACCCATTACACCATGACTCAGCCCTCTTTAATCAATCGTTCCTCTCTTTACTCTCATGCCCGGAAGCTCCTGTGCCTGCCCGTGTAGGCGGGACACTTTGCTGGTACGAAGGACGCCATGGTGGAATCCAGCCTCTCACTGCTGTGGTGATGGTGCCCCTCCCTCAGCTCAGCCTACGTCTACCTTACGGGGTCCTCAGCAGAAACACCCTTCAGGTCTAGGCCCAGGGAGGCTTTCTTAGAGCATTGTGGGAATATCCGATATCATTCAAGCCATTCTCCAGGCAGGCCATAACCTGCTTGGTCATTTTCTCCAGGGGATTTTGCATGCGTCCTTATTTCCCAGGGATTAATTCAGACCTTTCTCCATCTCCCCTAAACTCCAGACAGGCAACTAGGTAGTGCTACTGAGGACAGTGGCAGCAGCCCAGCATGATTAGAGCAGGGCCCACAGACTCAAAAGCCTGCGGGACCAGATCAGCCGAGTTCAGGAATGTAAATGGGAGAAGCAGACAAGCCTCCGTGCTGCGGAGCCTGGGAGCCACGGCAGGCTGCAGAGTGCGGGCCCCTCGGAAGGATTCGGCTAGGAATCCATGCTGTTAAGTGTGTGCAACTAATTCCAAAAATGTGAGAAACACAGTCTGGCCCAATATCTAGGGTCTCCAACTTGTGAGGAGCCCACGAGCTAAAGAGGCTTCAACCCTTGAAGCGAGAGAAGTGCACGGGGTGAGGTGTACGCTTATATGGCTCTTTCCCCAAAGGGCTCACCCCAGTCCATCTGGAATGGAACGACTAGAAGTCAAGCAGAGATCTGTTGTTATCATCTTGAAGTGTCAGAGAACAGACTTTGGGCTCCCAGAGTGTCATAAAATGAGGGGAGATACCCCAGAAATGAGGGAGTCACAGGTGGGCTGGCCCTAACATATGTATGCAAGTTCCTCTCCAATTCCTGACTGACCTTGAAGCTACACATCTCCAGGGGGACTCCAGGCAACAGCTTGAGAGCTGGAAGTCAGAGCAGGGACTTCACCGCTTCCTGTGGTCGTGGGGAAAATTTGGAGTCACACCAGGGTGAGGAGGCTGAGTAAATACCTCAGAATTTTCTTTGAAAGCACAGAAGAACTACACCTTGGGAGTAAAGACTGTGTCCCAAGACCAAGGGATTCACCCTAGACCTAAAGACAAAGTTGAAGCAGACCCACCCTAGCGAAAATGTAATCCAAGTCTCTGCAAGCTCAAGGTGGTCAGCCAGTCACTTCTCTGCTGAGTAAAGTAGAAATCAACACTGCCTGGAGGAAGACAGAGTATCTACAACCTATTCTACACAATAGCCAGTAGACACATGAAGAAACAAGATGACGTTTCCTTTCTTAACAAAGAGTTAAGAGAAAAAGCAGTCTTATATGTGATCCATAGATGACCCAGCTATTGAAATTAGAAGAAGGACTTTCAAGCAGATATGATAAATCTGCACAAGGAATTAAAGGAAAAGATGGTCATCATGCGTGAACAGATGGAGAATCTCAGCAGAGAAATGTTTAGGATTTAATCAAAGAAGCAGGACCACTACAAACGATATGAATATAGGGTTTTATTGTAGGGGGTAGACCTAATGAAATGGTGGGAGCTGGTAAAAATGTCTACAGAAGGCAGGTGTCTCTGCCTCTAGTCATGAGCTTGAAGTCATCGTAGGTTGTCAGGGCCAGCGATTGGGAAGGAAAACTGGATGAGATGTGGGAGAAAGCAAGAACAAACTGGAACCCATGAGGAAGAATAGGAACCCATGAGGACAAACTAAAACCAGCATCTGTCTCTCACTATCTCCAGCCACAAGGTTGTGGGACCTGCAGAAGGAGCTCGTGCCCTTCACCTGGGCCTGCACGCTCACTGGCTCAGATCTCAGAGAGACTGAAGGAGGAGGTCCAGTGGCAGCTGCCCGTCCCAAGAAGGGAAGCCAGCAGAGCAGAGTGAGCTGCCGCAGGGCCCCATGTGCTGTACCCACTCCAGTGTGTAACACGGCCGCGGCTTTGCTCTCCCTTACAAATCTCATGCAGACTCCTCATCTGGCCAACCCTAATTTGGAACCATACAGGGAAGTGAGTCTGAAAAAATGTAATTCCAGCTTAGCTGACTTGACACAGTGTAAGACCAGCACAAGAACCAAGTGGAAATTCTAAAACTGAAGAGTGCAACACCTGAAAGGAAATTCCTACAGGACGGAACTAACAGCAGATGGGAGGGGAAAAGGACAGCGAATGTGAAGACAAATAGAAATTATCCAATGTAAAGATCAGAAAGAAAAGTTTTAAAAAAAATTATTCTTCAGTTACCTGTGGGGTAATATCAAGTGGTCTAACATATGTCCTTAGAGTCCCAGAAGGAAGGAGAAGGGACGGAACAGAAAAAAGTATTTGAAAAACTAATGCCCCAAATGTCCTGAGTTTAGTGAAAAACATCAACCAGTAGATGCAAGATTCTCAGCAAAACCAAGCAGAATTAAAAAAAAAAAAATCCACACCTAAATACACCATAGTCTACCTGCTGTGAATCAAAGAGAAGGGAAAATCTTTTTTTTTAATAAATTTATTTACTTATTTATTTATTTTTGGCTACGTTTTGTCTTCGTTGCTGTGCGCGAGCTTTTCTCTAGTTGCAGTGAGTGGGAGCTGCTCTTCGTTGCAGTGCAAGGGCTTCTCACTGTGGTGGCCTCTCTCGTTACGGAGCACGGGCTCTAGGTGCGCGGGCTTCAGTAGTTGTGGCTCGCAGGCTCTAGAGCCCAGGCTCAGTACTTGTGGCACACGGGCTTAGTTGCTCCGTGGCATGTGGGATCTTCCCGGGCCAGGGCTCGAACCCATGTCCCTTGCACTGACAGGCGGATTCCTAACCACTGTGCCACCAGGGAATTCCTGGGAAAATTTATTTAAAAGCTAGAGGAAAACGGTAATAGGGGAAAACAATAGTAAGAATGATGGCTGACTTCTCATCAAAAACAATAACGTAATGTTGTTAAAAACCAAAAGAAAAAACTGTCAACCGAAAGTTCCGCATATAGAGGAAATATCCTTCCAAAAAGAGGTGAAGTAAAGACAGATTCAGATAAAAGAGATCAGAGTTCATCACTTGGAGAAATGCTTGAGGAATTCTTCAGGCAGAAGAAAAATGACACAGATGGAAACTCAGATCAACACAAGGAAATGAACAGCATTGGAAATGGTAAATACGTGGGTGAAGTTAAAACTTCATTCATTTTTTAACTTCTCAAAAAGACAACTGACTATTTAAAGCAAAAATGTTGACATTGTATTGTAAGGTTTGTAACTTGTAGGATACATGGCAACTGCCACACACAGTGGAGTTATCCCCTTACATGAACAGATTAAAGGAAAACACCACATGGTCATCCCAACTGATACTGAAAGAGCATCTGACAAAATTTAACTGGGAACAGAAGGAAACTTCCTCCATCTGATAAAAGGCATCTGTGAAAAAGCTCACTTTTAATGATGAAAGATTGAGCACTTTCTCCCTAAGGTTGTGAACAAGGTAAGGGTATCTGGTTTCAACACTTCTGTTAACACTGCTCTGGACCTTCCAGGACCTATCTTTGCAATAAGGCAAAGAAACAAAATAAAAGGCACAAAAATCAGAAAGGAAGAAGTAAAACTCTCTTTGTTCACAGTAAGATGATTGTTTACATAGAAAATCCTGAGAATCTGCAAAACAGCTGCTGGAACTAACAGGTAATTGAGCAAGTTCACAGAATACAAGGTCAATATTATAAAAATCAATTGTATTATATATAGGAGCAAACATTTGGGAAATGAAATTATTTTTAAGTTTCAACTTCAATAGCATCAAACAATATAAAATACTTAGGAATCAATTTAACAAAGACATATACAACCTCTACATTGAAAATGACATAACACTGCAGAAAACATGTCAAAGAAAAAAATAAATAGAAAGATATAACCATGTGTATGGGTTGTAAGATCAATACTTCTAAGATGTCCATTCTGCCCAAATTGATCTATAGATCCAACACAATCCCAATAAAAAGTTGAACAGACTTCTTCTAGACATAGAAGACGGTGATTCTAAAATTTATATGAATATGCAAAGGACCTAAAATGGTCAGAACTGTCGAAAAAAAGAACAAATTTGGACGATTCACACTACCTGATTTCAAAATTTACTACAAAGCTACAGTAACCAAGCAGAATGGTATCGACATACGAATAGACAAATGGATTGATGGAATGGAATAGAAACTCCAGAAATAAACTCACGTGTCATCAGTAGATTTTCAGTAACGACACTTTGACAAATCAATGGAGAAAGAAAATCTTTTCAACAAATGGTGCTGGAACAACTGAATAAATGCATGAAAAAAATAAACGTTGAGACACACTCACACTGTACGCAAAAATATTTGAGATGTACCATAGCTCTCAATGTAAACCCTAAAACTGTAAGCCTCCTACAAGAAAATGTAACTGAAAGTCTTCACCACCTGAGGTTTTGCAAAGATTTCTTAGACAGAACACCAAAAGCACTAAACATTAAATAACATTTGATAAATTGAACTTCATCGAAAGGCACAATTAAGAAAATGAAAAAGCAAGGCACAGACTGTGTCCAGATGATAAAGAACTTCTCCAAATCATTAACAAAAAGACGAACAGCCCAACAAAAATGGGCAAAATACTTGAGCAGACACTTCACGAATGAAGAAACAGATGCGACCCACAAGCCCACAGAAAGATGCCCAGCAACTTTAGCCGTCAGGAAGGCGCAGATTAAAACTACTTTCATACGCTCTATCATGGCTAAAATGCAAAAGACTGGGAACACCAAAGGCTGGCAAAGATGTGCAGAAACCGGAACTCATGCATTGCTAGTCAAAGTACAATAAAATAACTGGGACATTGGCAGTGTTTTCTAAAGGCAAACATGATTCACCATATGACCCAGCAATTCCATTCCTGGTATTTACCAAGAGAAATGAAAACACATGTCCACAGCAGCTTTATTCATAATAGCCCCAAACTGGAAACACCACAGATGACCACCCAGGGGTGAACATAGAGGCAAGTCCACCCTGGAGTACTTACTACTTGGCAGAGGGAGGGAACACACTGCTGACACGCTCAGCAGCGCGGATGGGTCTTAAGGACATTACGTTGAGCAGAAGAAACCGACACAAAAGGACATGTGACACGAAAACAGGGACACCTAGCCTGGGGGATGGAGCTCAGAACAGAGCGCGCCCATGGAAGGTGCGGGGATTGAAACCGAAGGAAGCAACGAGATTGCAGGGGATGCAAACGGTCTGTATCTCCACCACAGAGGTGATTGCATGGCCGTGTACATTTATCAAGCTAATGGAATGACACACTTAGATGGGCGCGTTTCACCTTTTTCTTCCATTAGAAAAAAGAGAGAGTATGAAAACAATTTTTAAATGCTCTCCAGTTCCAGACTCAAGCCAGCCCCAAGCCAGCCCCATCTCCTCCCTTGCTGGGCCCCAGCTGCCCCGTAGCTCCCAGGGCCTCCCCCAACTGCCAGAAGGTCTGCCTGAAGCAGCGGGGACAGGAGGGCATCACGGAAGATGAGGCCCGTGCTGGGAACTGATCTTTTGGGTTTGGTCCACAGCTGGTTTCCTATAGAAGTAAAACTTTTTTGTCACCTTCTCCCGCCACGTCCCCTGCAACATCTTACTCCAGTTTCCAACATGGAAGTAAAAAAGCCAGAAAGAGGTGAAGGAAATAAGAACCGCTCCCGAACCCAGCACAGTGTGTAGCTTTCCCAGAAGCATCCGCTGTGTCTGTGGACGGCACAGCCCGCAGGGCTTCGGAGCCCGGAGTGAACACTGCTCTTCCCGTACTGGCCCGCTAAAAGCATCCTCACCACCGCCCAGTGGCCTATGCAGGGGATGCTCTCGTTACCCCTGACTTACGAGCAAGAACTGCGATGCCCGGGTGAAGTCACTTACCCAAGCGCACACAGCCTGTGAGTGGCCGGCTAGGCTTAGACCAGGTCTGTCTGATGCCCTTGCCCGTCCTTAGCCACTGTGCCCCCTCCCCATGCCCTGACTTGTGCAAATTCAACTAAACCTAAAAGTGGCAGCTTTGAAAGGAAAGAGCCGCTGTCAAGGGCGCCGTGGCCTGAGGGCTCTGGGCTCCGGAGCCGGCGGGGCGGGGGGTGGGGGGTGGGGGGTGGGGGCTGTGGGCGGGGCGTGCAGGTGGCTCGTACAGGTGTGAGCTCAGCTGGCAGCCTTCTCTGGTCCCACCTGAACCACAGTCGCTGCCCAGTGCAGGGACCACCAGCCACCCAGGCTCTCTAGTTAACTGACATTTACTAAAATTTGAAACTTCTATTCCTGAGTCGCACATGTGGTGGCTTGTGGCCCCATATGGGACAACGCAGGTCTGGACCGTGGCCCTGCATTCAGGCATCCCCCAGGGGCTGCAGCGTGCTGGTGGGAGGGGATCTGCCTGTGGCGTCACTGAGAGGAGATGTGAGGGGGTGGGGTTGGGGGGATGTAAGAAGTAGTGGAGGAGCACCAGGTGTCAGGTGGGAAGGGAGGGAGGGGGTGGGAGGGAGGGAGGGGTGGTCAGGAAGGAGGGGCATGGGAGGGAGGGAGGGAGGGGGTGGGGGAGGGAGGGGGTGGTCAGGAAGGAGGGGCATGGGAGAGAGGGAGGGGTGGGAGGGAGGGAAGGAGGGAGATGGGAGGGAGGGAGGGGGTGGGGGAGGGAGGGGGATGGGAGGGAGGGAGGGGGTGGGGGAGGGAGGGGGATGGGAGGGAGGGAGGGGAGGAAAGGGAGGCGGGAGGGGAGGGAGGGGAGGGACGGTTGGCGCTCCCTCCCCAGCAAGCACCTTTCCTGGTGCCTCTTTCAGAAGCGAGTTCTTTTCCTGACCAACGACTACTTCTTCACGGACATCAGTGACACGCCTTTCAGGTGAGGGGCCGGGTCTTGTCTGCAGGGGAGGGATGGGTGCAACATGAAAGCCGACAGCTCAGGTGGGACTTTCAGGTCTGGAGGTGGATTTACTTCTAGGTAGTTGGCAATTTTGTGGTAACAGAAGAAGACTCAGGTCTGCATTCTGAGGTCTGCACCTACTGTGCCAGTGCAGCCCGGTGTGCAGTGCAGCCCGGTGTGCAGTGCAGCCTGGTGTGCAGTACAGCCAGCCCGGTGCGCAGTGCAGCCCGGTGTGCAGTGCAGCCCTGTGTGCAGTGCAGCCCGGTGTGCAGTGCAGCCTGGTGTGCAGTGCAGCCCGGTGTGCAGGGCCTGGAGCCACCACGCACAGGCTGTGACCTTAGTCAAGTTTCTCAACCTCTGTGCTTTAGGTTCCACCTCTGTAAAGTAGGGGTAATTACAGCTGCCTTTGGGCGGAACTGGGTGGATTAAATGACATGATCGACCTAGAGATTTTAAGCAACGCAATCATAAGCAATTGTAAGATGAAAGATGGGATTTGAAGAGCTCTCAGGTTCCCTCCCACCACATAAATATTCACTCTAGTATCATACAGTTTAGGGAACAAATGGGGCTTCTCTCTGAATTACCCATTTCTCAGTGAAGGGTGGTTCCCAGCCCTGACTGCTCCTGGAGCACCTGTGGGTCCTTGTAACATCGCCAGCGTCCAGGTCCTCCTTCTTACCTTACTTGGCATTCCTGGGGTGGGCCCGGGCGCTCGTACCCTGTAAAGCCCCCCGACCCAAGTGGTTCAGGTATCCAGCCAAGGTTCAGAAGCAATGCTTTTCCTGACAAAGGCATGGTGGGATTCTCCAGGCAGGAGGGGCCTCCCGACTGCGGGACGCGTGGGACACAGAGACCCCTCCCCGTCCCTGGGGGCCCCGACAGGTCCAGGGTGAATCTGACAAAATGAGAGTGGAGGGGGCCTTTGTCCTGTCGTGTCCAGCGTCCTTCCCAGGAAAAAGGCTGATGACAAAACAGAAGTGCTGCCTGTGTTTTGGAGGGGACGCCGAGGGCCAGGGCGGGCGGGGGCTGGCTGTGCGCCCTGTCGTGGGTGTGGGAGGCTCGGAGGCTCAGAGGATGAGGCTGGGCTGGGCCGTGGGCACCAGCTGGTGGTGAGCCGGCGTCCTTCACTCTGCCAACAGTTTGGGAGTGGTGCTCTCCCGCGGCCACGGCGAATACGTCCTCCTGGGGAACACGTCTGTGGAAGAAGGTGGGTCGGCCGGCGCCCAGGACTGGCGGACAGTTCGGAGGAAAACTGGCTTCTCCGGGAACACGGGGCAGGGCCATCCAGGCAGGGGCTCTGCGGGCAGGGCTACGTGGCTAGAGGGGCCTGGCATCCCCGGTTCCAGGGCCCGCAGGGTCTGCTGGACAGTTGCCACAACCCGCGGAGTCTAAGACCTGCCAGACAGGTGGTCAGACTCTGGGCGGCCTTGCTGGACAGGGCGGGGTTTACCTGTCAGACCACTCAGAGGGAAAGAAGAGGCCTGGGAGGGCGAGTGGGCAGATCCGTAGCCGTTTGCTGGGGCTGCCCCCAAAACTGGCCAGCTTCTCTGTTCTGGGAGCCCCGCTCCACCCAGCGCCTCCAGGGCAGTGTCCCTCCTGCCCCTCCCGGCTCCCACTGGCCCTGGGCTTGTGGCTGCCACTCTCCCGACTCTGCCTTGGTCATCACACAGCTTCTCCCCTCGTGAGTCTCAATTTTCCCTTCTTATCAGCGACCTCATCTTTTTTTTTTTTTTTTTTTTTTTGCGGTACGCGGGCCTCTCACTGTTGTGGCCTCTCCCGTTGCGGAGCACAGGCTCCGGACGCGGAGGCTCAGCGGCCATGGCTCATGGGCCCAGCCGCTCCACAGCATGTGGGATCTTCCCGGACCGGGGCAGGAACCCGTGTCCCCTGCATCGGCAGGCGGACTCTCAACCACTGCACCACCAGGGAAGCCCAGCGACCTCATCTTAACTTGGTTACATCTGCCACGATCCTATTTCCAGATAAGGTCACGTCCACAGAGACTGGGGTTGACACTTCACACATCTTTGGGGGACATAATTCCACCCATTACAGGAGCCTGTGGGATGTGAATGGGGATGGGGGGAGGCGTGTTGCAGGGGGATGGGGGGAGGCGTGTTGCAGGAGGACGGGAGAGAGACCCTCCACCCCCACCTGCCCTGGACTTGCAGCTGCCTGGGCGCCCTGGGAGAACAAAACCCACGTGGGCCCTGGGACATGTCAGGAGGTCCTTGGACGACGCGGCCACAGCCCTTGAACCTCACGTTCTGTCTGTTCTTCCATTTCCAACCCTTGGATCATCTCATCCCCCCGTCTTTCCCCTCCATCCTGCTCACTCCCACTCTCTCCTGGAAACCACACCCGCAGGTCTTCCTTTCTCTGACTTTCTCCAGAGGGATTTTTCTATAAATCCAAACTGGATAGTGCCGCTGCTAAAGGCCTTCCGTGACCTGCGGCCCCTTTTCATCTCTCCTCGCCCGAAGCTTCAGGGTCTGCTCTGGGCTGTGCTGCCCCACCCTCTGACCCCAGCCCACCCAGACGCATCTGCGGTCACTTTGCCGGGAGCTGTCCCAGGAGGAGCCTCCCCCAGGCTCCTGTCACGGCTTGTGTCCATGACGCCAGGACACTGACCTTCCCTGTCTCCCACTGTCCCCCCAGAAACCAAACTCCCTGGGCCTCCTTCTTCCTTCCTCTTCCTCTTCCCAGACGTGCCCAGATGTCACCACTGCAGGACAGAGGGTACATCCCTTACCCTCGCTGTGGTGAGACCCACCAGGCATCCACGGGCTTCCGGTGGGGAAGGCCGTCGCCCCTGAGCTGTCCGCCTGTGTGTGTTTGTCCAGCACCATGTTCAGTGACTCCACAGAGGCCCTTGGCATGCCATCATCCTTTCCTTCAATTAACAGATCTTAATTGAGCACCAGTGGGTGCACAGGAGGGCATTCGTCCATTCAGTCGGTCAACAAACACGTGCTGAGCCCGCCGCCACAGACATGCAGGGCCCCGCGGCTCGGTTCGGTACAGTGAAGCCAGGGAAGCCGATGTCTCCTTGAGGGCGATCCCATCGGGCAGGTCCAGGAGGCAGTGGGAAGGAAAGCGTTTCAGAAGCAACGTGACAGTGACAACGGCGGGACCTGTGCTGGCCCAGCCGTCCTGTGGGCTGAGATTCCGCTCTGCCCGGGAACGAGGCAGGACACGGCCCATCCCTTCCCCGTTGCTGTTTCTAGAGCACTCGGTACACAGACTCTGGGCAGTGGGTGAGCGTGGACTTTGCTTTCAGGCCTGCACGACCTGCTTCACCCGGACCTGAGCCTGGCCAGCGACTGGTGAGGACGGGGGCTCGGGGCGGGGGGAACAGGGCAGGGTGTGGGCTCTGGGTAACGGGCTCCGTGGGTTCCAGGATCTACTGCGTCACGGACATCGACCCCGAGCACCGCAGGCTCAGCCAGCTGGAGGCCGTGGTCCGCTTCCTGACCGGGCGGGACCCAGCCCTGGAGTGTGAGTGACTCTCCGGCCCCGAAGCTCAGGACTCCGTGGGGACAGTGGGCTGGGAAGAGGGGCCCCATCTGCAGACCTCACGATGGCTTAGGGAGAACAGGGAGTCCCCAAAGGAGAGGACAGAGCCAGCCTTACTGGGGCCACGCCGGTGACTGAGAGCTCTGGGACCTGCAGGGGCACAGGTGTGTCCCCACGGCAGGGAGCGGGGTCTCTTTAAGCGTCTGTCGCCCAGGCACTGTTAAGGCTCCCACAGTGAAGGATGCTGGCCTGCCCATCAGGTCCGTCCCCACCCCCAGCCAGTAGCTGATGTCTGCCCCCTCAAGTCCTCGCCTCCTGGACGCTGTGTCTGTTGAGTGTTTCCTAAGCCGGGTTCCCAGGTGACCCCACGTCCCTGCACTAACGCAGCTGGGGAGTCACAGGGCCACCCTCCACATGGTCCCTTTTCTTCCTCTTTGGAAGGAGGCACGGGTCATCCTGTCCCATCAGCCTCCCGCTGGGGAGAAGACCCCGCTTCCCGTGTCCGCCTGACAAGGCCTCATTCATTCATTCATTCCACCCACAAGTCTGCGCCGGGCCTGGGGGGCAGAGGGGCAGTGAAGCTGCCTGTGACCCAGAGGCCAGGCCCTTGTGCTCACGGGGCCTGTGCTCTAGGGGAGGAGACAGGTAACCGGGAAGCGGCAGTGTGTCGATGCAGGGGGTGTAAAGCCGTGAGCAGGTGCCCTGGGGGAGAGGGGGCTGCTCTAACCGTGGCCGGGGGGGCCCTCGTCAGGAGGCGTCACTGCAGCTGAGGACAGAAAGGAGCCACCGAGTGGATCTCCTGGGGGGTCGGGGGAACGTTGTGCTGTGGAGGTGAGGGCCGCCCGTCTCCGAGCAGGTGTAAATGCCCAGACCGCACGCTGTCGGTCGAGTGTGTGCTGGGTGGATTTCACCACAGTGAACGTAAGAATCGTGTTAGAGGGGCGGAGGGAAAAGAAAGGGCCGTCCTCGCAAGCAGGGGGCGGGAGCATCTGGACCACGTGTGCACAGGCCCCGGGGCAGGTTTAGGCGCTCGGGGAGGCGTGGGCACGACGGAGCCCAGTGGCGAGAGGGAGGGGAGGGGAGGGCGGCTGGCGGGTGGGCCTCCTGATTTCATGGAGCCCAAGAGCTGGAAAGGCCTGGCAGCCCCTTGGTTCTGCCCACACGGTGGAGGCTGAGGACGCGGCCTCCTGGCCCCCTGAGCTGCCCTCCTCCAGCTCGAAGCACATCTCGTGCCTGAAGTTCAGGGCCCCTGGGTGGGGCTGAGCTGAGCTCCCGACCACGGCGGGAGTAAGAGGGTGGTCTCCGTATTTTGCCCCAGGCGACGAGGAACTATTGCAGGAGCTGCTGTTTGACGCGGTGGTGACGGCTCCCATGGAGGCGCACTGGACGGCACTGTCCCTCAACACCTCCGAGTACGTCCGTGGGGCTGAGGGTCCCACCCCTGGGGTCCCTGAGCTGAGGCAGGGCCTCCCGCTGTGTCCTTTGTCCTGAGAGGAGGGTGGGAAGGTGTGGGAGGGACAGCCCCGGGACAGCAGGGACTTGACAAAGCTTCCTCAAGGCCCCTGCTGCTGCCCCCTCCCCTCCCAGGGAACACCCAGCCCACGCCCCAGGCCCAGTTCCCAGAACCCCTCCCTTGGGGCCGGGCTCCGGCTGTGAGAGCCCATTAGCCAAGGGGCCCGGAGAGAGCGGTTCAAGCCGACTGGGGCCTCGTTTCCAGCAGGGAAGGTGAGTCCAAGCCCCGTGGGTTTCCTCTGCCCCTCTGCTCTTCGTCACCTGGGGCTCTGGTGTTTAGCAGGAAGGTAGAAAGAAGAGATGAATGGACGTGAGTGTGTGAGCGTGTGTGTGCATGTGAGTGCCAGGAGGGTGTAACGTACTAATGAGGTAAAGGATGCAGGGGCCACACCTGTTCCTGAACAGTAAGAGTCAACTTCGACATCAGGACGACGTCAGACCTCTCCTAGTGCTGTCCTCATGAAAACACCGACAGAATCTTATAGGAACAAACACCTGTTTAAAAAGCAAGATGCAGAACAGTGCCTGGTGGTACGCTACCATCTCTATCAAAGGGGGAAAAACATAATATAGGGGGTGTGTATGTATAAAATATCTATGGAAGGCTATATAGGAAACAGTTGTCACTGGTTGCTTCTGGTCAGAAGAATGGGTAACTGAAACAGGGATGGAGGGACACTTTTCACTATATAACTTGGCCTCTCACTGTTGTGGCCTCTCCTGTTGCGGAGCACAGGCTCCGGACGCGCAGGCTCAGCGGCCATGGCTCACAGGCCCAGCCGCTCCGCGGCATGTGGGATCTTCCCGGACCGGGGCACAAACCCACGTCCCCTGCATCGGCAGGCGGACTCTCAACCACTGCGCCAACAGGGAAGCCCAGTATATAACTTTTTGATACCAATTTGAGCCATGTGACTGTATTATCTATTCAAAATTAAATAAAACTGAAGAATGAAGAATACAGAGGGCCAGGCACTGTTCCAAGTGCTTAGTGTACATTAAGCCTTTTGATCCTCACGACAACCCTACAGTATAGGTCCTACCATTATCCCCACTTTACAGATGAGGAAGCCAAGGCAGAATGAGGTAAGTAATTTGCCCAAGGTCACCTGCCTCAGAAGTGGCCGCGCTGGAGTCAAAACCAGGCAGCCTGTTTCCAGGGTCCAGACTCTTGGCCCCTGTGCTGTCCTGCCTTCTACAGTGGGGGCTGGCTCACCAGGTTTGGAGAGAAGACACAATCTTTATCTTTCCAAGTTCAGAAATTAGCTGATTTTTTAATGTTGGGAAACATTGAGGAACACATATTCTTGACCAGGGAAAGAATATCTCAGGAGAGATGACCTGGGGTCATCAAAACAGCATGGTACTGGCAGAAAAACAGAGACATAGATCAATGGAACAGAACTGAGAGCGGAGAAATAAACCCACACCTATGCGGACAAGTACTGTTTGATAAAGGAGCCAGGAATATACACTGGAGAAAGGACAGTCTCTCTAACAGATGGTGTCAGGAAAACTGGACAGCCATATGCAAAAAAAAAAAAGAAAGAAAAGAAACTAGACCACTGTCTCACACCGTACACAAAAATCAGCCTAAATGGATTAAAGACTTTAATGTAAGACCTGAAATCATAAAACTGCTAGAAGAAAACACAGGCGGAATGAAGTTCATTCGGAAGAACAGGCAAGAATTGCCACGAAAACGCTGAAAAAGAAAGGCAACAAAGGAAGGCTGGTCCCACAAAACAGTAAAACGCTACAGAACCTCTGCAACTTATAAAGTGTGGTTTTGACACAGGAACAGACAGGCAGACCAAGGGAATGGAAAAGAAAATCCACAAATTCATCTAAATGCACGTGGAAATTTAGCGTATGACAAGGGCATCGTGTCAGACCAGGGAGGGAAAGAGGGACTGTGTAATACTAACCGGTTTGAGGGCCATCTGCAGAGCAATAACGCTGTATTCTTTCCTCACACCGTAGACCTGGATAAAGTCCAAATGACTCAGAGATTTAAATGTAGAAAATGAAACCATACAAGCGCTAGAAGAAACCATGAGCCTGTTGCTGTACAATCTAGGAGTGGGGAAAGCTTTCCCAGCAATGGCTCAGAATTCAGAAGCCATAAGGGAATGACTGATAAATTTAAGAACATAAAATGTTTATTTGGCAAAAAAAAAAAAAAAAAAAAAAAAACCATGAGCAAGGTGAAAAGAGAAATGACACACTGGAAAAATGTTGGCAACTTAAAAAAACAAAGAAAGAGTGACTGTCCCTATATTACATATGTGTGGTAGAGAACTTCAACAATAGAGAAGTGAACGACCAACGACTTACGGGGAAAACGACCAAGAGGCAGTTCAGAGACTTCATGCAGCTCGTCCTCAGTTGTATGAAAAAGTGCTCAATCCAGCTCATAATAAAAGGATTGCAAGTTGAAGGTGGACTGAGGTTGTACTTGTCATTTAGACTGACAACCATTTACGTTTGCTGACGGGCATTGTCACGAGACTGTGGGGAATCAGACACTCTTGTGCGCTGTTGGTGGGAATGCAAAATGTTTCAAAGCCTGTGGAGGGGAATCTGACAGTAGCTACCAAAGTGACATATGCATGTACACTCTGGCCAACGATCCTGCTCCTGGGAATGCATCCCAAAGACATACACGTGCGCTGTTCGTAACAGCAAAAGATTGGAAATAACCTAAATGTCCATTAGTAGGAGCCTAGTTAAATAAACCCTGGTGGCTCCACCTAATGGAATACTATGTAGCCTTGAAAATTTTAAATTTTAAATTTTCAGAGAAGTTTAGATGGGACCCTAAATACAAGTTGGAAATATCGATGAACTCATGTATTTTCCCTGAAGGAAACAAAGAGGGGATCCTCGTCCACTGAAAGGACCAACCTCAGTGAGCACCCCAGACCCAGCTTGTGGACTTCCAATATCTACTTTAAGAAGTTCTCACTAAAATGAGTCAGTGATCCCTGGAGAAGTGTCTGATTCCAGGTCAGGGGCAAGGGGTGGACAGAATGAGCTGGGGGCACCTTGTCATCCCAGGGGCAAGTCATCAAAGACGAAGGAGGTTTTGCCAACAGGACGTCAGAGCCGCACTGAAGGGGCTCTCGCCGGCCAGACGAGAGGCAGTCAGACCAGCATCACCGTAACAACAGCAGTAGGTAAGAGCACAGTAAACATGCTAAAATCCTGCGCTCAGAGTAATACTGAAGGAAAAACCTTCTTGGTCACCTTTGGAAGATGTTAGGAAACCTATTCATACTTGTACCAACTGGTGAAGAAACAGAGACACGATTCTTTATCCTGCCTCTTCTTACAAATTATGCCTCAGGATAAACAGATGTTGAGGAGAAGTTTTTCTTTAGTCAAGTATAAATAGAATAAAGAAGAAACCAAGGGGGCTTCCCTGATGGCACAGTGGTTAAGAATCCGCCTGCCAATGCAGGGGACACATGTTTGAGCCCTGGTCTGGGAAGATTCCACATGCCGTGGAGCAGCTAAGCCTGTGCACCACAACTACTGAGCCTGCGCTCTAGAGCCCGCAAGCCACAACTACTGAAGCCTGCGCGCCTAGAGCCCGTGCTCCGCAGCAAGAGAAGCCCGTGCACTGCAACGAAGAGTAGCCCGTGCACTGCAACAAAGAGCAGCCCCTGTTCGCCACAACTAGAGAAACCCCGTGCACAGCAACGAAGACCCAACACAGCCAAAAATAAATTTAAAAAAAAACAAAAAACAGTGAGATGTCACCTTATACCTGTTGGAATGACTATTATCAAAAAGACAAGCAATGACAAGTGTTGGCAAGGATGTGGAGAAAGGGGAACACTTGTGCACTGTTGGTGGGAATGTAAACTGATTTTGACACTATGGAAAACAGTATGGAGGTTCCTCAAGAAATTAAAAATAGAACTATCACAGGACCCAGCAATCCCACTTCTGGGTGTTTATCCAAAGAAAACAAAAGCAGACTATTGAAGAGGTATCTGCACCCTCCTGTTCACTGCAGCCTTATTCACAGTAGCCAAGACACAGAAACAACCCAAGTGTCCACTGATGGATGAATGGATAAAGAAGGTGTGGTGTGCATATTCAATGGAATATTACTCAGCCTTTAAAAAGAGGAAATTCCTGCCATTGGCAACAACATGGATGAACCTAGAGGGCATTATGTTAAGTGAAATAAGTCAGACAGAAAACGATGAATACTGCACTGTATCACTTATATGTGAGATCTAAAAAAAAAGTGTAATCATAGAAACATGGAGTAGAAAAACGGTTGCCGGGGGCTGGCGGTGGGATACATGCATGGGGAGAGGCTGGTGAAGGGCACGGCCTTCCAGCTGTAAAATGAATAAGGCCTGAGGGTGGTGATTCTAGTTGGAACACTGGATTGTGTAACTGAGATTAGCTAAGGGACTAGAACTTAAATGTTCACATGCACGCGCCGTGCGCACACACACGCACCCACGGTGGAGGGAATCCTCTCACAATGTGCACCTGTATCAAATCACCATAATGTGCGCTTCAACTATCTTACAGTTTTATGTCCGTTATACGTCAGTAAGGTTGACATTTCAAAAAAGGTGACTCTCCCAGGTGGGGCATTGTCCCCACAGGGCCGCTCCGGGACCGTGAGAGAAGGAACAGCGCCCTCCAGCCCGCGGGCTCTCCCAAGTCTTGTTGGCAAAGGCGTGAGCTCTGCCCAGACTCCTCTTTGTGGATGTGGACAGTCTTCTCCTTCCCCATCTCAGGAATAAGGCAAACGTTTGCAAAGGGCTTCACATGGTGGGGTACTAAGTGTGTGCTGGTCACAAGGAGTTACTTTCCTTAGGTCCCGGGACAAAATCTCTCTTCCTGGGTTCCTTCCGCCTTCCAGAGCTAACTTCCCGCAGAGCTGCATGCACGCAGAGGGGCAGAGGCCCAGGGGACCCACGAATGAGGGCAGGTGCAGCCCAGGGATGCTCACAGCAGACGGCCAGCAGCATCCCCTCGAGAGACTGACCCACCTGCCCCCACCCACCCCAGTCAGAAGGCCCGGCGCCGGGAGAGGCCTGCAGGTCCTCCCAGTACGCCCATCCCTCCTCCCCGGGCACGTGGTGATGACTTCTGCTCTGTCTGCCCGCAGTGAGTCCGAGCATGTGGTGGACATGGCCTTCCTGGGCACCCGGGCCGGCCTCCTCAGAAGCAGCCTGTTCGTGGGCTCCGAAAAGGTCTCTGACAAGTGAGTCCTGCCGGAGGCCAGGGAGCGGGGTCCCTGGGGTGCCCCTGTGGTTTGTGGGCAGACCTGTGCCGGACTCCAAGAGTATGGGGGGAGGAAGGGTTCGGGTTTACAGACTGGGACAGCCGGAGAAGCACCCCTTCCAGCCAGGCTTGGTCCCATCCTGGGCTCATCCCCATTCACTCCCAAGAGGGGAACCAGATGCGGTCTTCCCGCCGGGACAGATCTCTGAGCAATGGGCTGAATCTTCCGGCCGTGCTCGTCCTTTGTCGACAACTTTCCCCTCCCCCAAGCCCGAAATTCTCAGATGGGGGTGATTCTGCCCCCTACCCTGGAGACAGTTCTGGACGTCACAGCTGGGGGAGGGCAGGGGGTTGCTACTGGCGTCCAGTGGGTAGAGGCCAGGGACGCCGCTGCACGGCCCGCAGCGCACTGGACGGCCCCCAGCCGTTTCCCGGGCCCAAAACGTTGGCGGTGCTGAGGCTGAGAAGCCCCGCCCCCAGCAAAGCCACCCGGGACCCGCCCACCAGGGCGTCCCACCCGGCACTGCAGCAAAGGGGGTGCCCGGGGGAGCATGCTGTGGTTAGGGGAGCGAAGCCACCTGCCACTCTGCAGACCACGAGACTCAAGGTGGGGGGCCCGCGGCCACCTTGGGGGGACAGCCAAGAGATCTCCTGCGCAGACCTGACCCCAGTGTCCTTGCCTCCCGCCCACCCATGGCCCCAGGAGGACGCCATCGGGGGGTCTTCCTCACGGACTCCAAGACTGACCCGCCATTTCCAGGAAGCAGACGCTTCTAGGAAGAGGCATTAGGTGGCCCTCCCCCTCCCCACTCCCTCCCTGAGAGGTGGAAACCCAGGAAGCATCCTGCCTGGCCAGCCCTTCCTCCGCCGGTTAGAGACACAACAGGTGACCCAGGTGGACCAGATCCAGTGGGAGAACTGCAGACTCGCCCGAAGGCCTCGAGCCACCTGGGAACTTTCCTCCCCAAGCTCACCACCCTCATCCCCTTAAACTTCCTCCCCCAGTAGAAAAAACGCACGTCCACATCTTCCTGTGGCCCCGGTTGGACCGGGGACCACACCGGGCAGTGTGAGGGGAGGGTCTCGGACACCCCTGCACCCTCTCCAAAAGGCTTCCAAGAACGGAGGAGGGAAGTCGGTACAGACAGACCCTCCTGAGTCACGAACCAGCCCCACGAACGGCCGCGCGTGCACTGCACACCTCCAGGGGGCTCCCCTTGCCTGGCCCCTGGCGTCAGTGCAGCCCAGGACGGTGCAGCCAGGCAGGTGGGCTTCTGAGAGCCCCGAGCCAAGCATGCCCAGAATCAAACCTCAGTTATCCACCTGCAGGTTACACAGTCACTCTTTTAATCCCTACCAGATTCTCCCTGCTTCCCTCCCAGTCTGCCCTGGGCCAACACCCCCTTCTGTCGGCGGGCTGAGCCCAGCAGTGCAAAACCGTAATTAGCAAGGTAGAGCTGCCCCCCAAAAGGAGACTGAGCTGCCCCCCAAAAGGAGACTCCACTGCCTGCGGCAGGAGCTGTTGCAGTAACCATTTTGGGGGAATTTATGACCCTCTATGACTATACAGTTCCCTCCTGCAGACATGCTAATCAGCTTGACAAAGAGGAATTAGGCTGTACACCAAATAAATGAACCGTGCAGGCAAGGAGTGCACAGAGAGGTGGAAAGGCTCTCTCAGCACACAGGCCCTCCACCATTCCTACGATGTGCCCTCAGCTGCACCAGCATTTGATTCCGGAAAAGGCAGGAATGACTGGGGAGCATCCTCCGGGGCAACACCCATTCAGGGGCTAATCTTTCCTTCTGCAACCCCACCAAGTCAGAGGGGAGTCGCCCCCCTGGCCCAGCCACGATGACCTCGTAGGAGCGAGGAGATGGGAAGACCGTGCTCCTGGGTCCGGGGGAGGTGACAGGCCCTTCTCGCTGCAGGAGGTTCCTGACGCCGGCGGACGAGGCCAGCATCTTCACCCTGGACCACTTCCCTCTGTGGTACCGCCAGGCCGCCGAGCAGCCTCCGGGCAGCATGGTCTTCAACCTCTACTCGGCAGAGGGACGAGGTAATCTACACCCCAAGCTCCAGGGCGGGGCCCAGGGCATCCCTCCTCCCACCGCGCTTGGGGTGGGAGACCGCCACGAGATACAGGACCGAACGTCCAGACCTCGGCGTCCCCTCACCCCGCTGGCCTCCACCTGCACCCTGGGTGGATCGTTTCATTCCCTGGCTGGCAATCAACGACGCGGTTCAAAAGTTCAACTGTAACAAAGGAAAGGGGTTTGACCCGAAAGTCAGGAGGAGCTGGATTCTAGCCCAGATTCCGCATAGGAGGACGTCGGGACAATGGGTCTCTGGAGAGTCGTGTATTTCCAGACATCTGAGTGTTTCTGAGAGCTGCTCAAGCCGTGAAAGGAGCAGACTTTATTCCGTGGGGGGCCGCTGTACTGCCTGGAACAGACTATATCCCAGGGGGGTGGCTGAGCCCCGGCCTGCTCCCCGGCAGCTCCTGGTAATAACGGGGCGCCTCCCGGCCTCCAGGCCTCTGGGGGCTGCAGGGCGAGAGATGATGGCGGATTGGGCCTCAGGCACCCAGCCAGCACAGGCCTGCCAGTCCAAGGGCCAGGGGGGCTCAGAGCTGGAGCCCCCAGCTCCCAGCCCGGCCCCCACTCTGGGAAATAACCCGAACGGGAAACGGTAAGTGGCTTTAACAGAGCGCCCAGAAAGCCGCACAGTGTTTAGGACAGAAAGGACCCTGGGGCTGCAAAGCCTCACCCTCTCAATCCGCACTTGAAGTGACCACGGCCCAGAGAGGATCCACGGGTCACGTCTGGGGGTCCTGGCCTCAGCGCCGTGGGGTGAGGGGGCCCGCAACTATCCTCGGCGTCCTGGCTGAGCGAGCCGAGGTTGGGGCTGAGGAGTGGAGACGTGAGGAAGAGGGCGGCCGGGAGCCGACTTGGGATGAAGCCTTGTCCTCCCTCCAGGCCGCCCGCCCGCCCGCCAATAGCCTCCTGCCACCGCCGCCACCAAAACCACCCTGACGCCGCCCGACGGGAACCTCCCCGAGCTGAGCTGCCGGCTGGGGAGGCCCAGGCCCCGGGGCCCCGCCCGCGGCTGCAGGCAGCACCTGCCCTCTAGATGCCCTTCCTCGGCATCCTCCGCCCGGCGTGTCACTGACGTGCTTTACAGAACGCTTTTCCCCGCCCCGCTCATGCGGTGTGCACGCCCTCTTCTTACACAAGGAGAGTCTGAGGTTCAGAGGGCGCCTGACTCGCCCGGACCGCACAGCGGGGGGCACACCGGGGGTCTCTCCGCACTTCACTGTGTGTAAGGCGCTGGGACTCCAGGGCACACCCGCGGAGGGGCCCCTTCCCGCACTGGCACCACAGCCACAGAGGCAGCTCCCCCTTTCGGCGCCCCCCGGAACAGGAGGGCCCCACGGGGTCCCGGGGGGTCTGGGGTGAGGCCCTGCCCGCCCCCACGGTGACGGGCTCCCTCCTGCCAGTGTCACCAGGATGAGCTGGCTGCCGGGGAGCTCTCTGGCACAGGGGCAGGAGGGTGGTGGGCGGGAACAGAGAGCGAGATGACGAGGGCCGGCTGGGGACCACCGGGCAAGGGGCCCTGCACGCTCCCATCCTCCCCCAAAGGGAGAAACCGACAATTTTAATGGGGGGTACCCCTGAGGAGGTGGAGGGGCGGCTGCAGGGTGAGGGGAGGGCCCCGCCCACCCAGGCTGACTGCAGCCCTCCGCCTGGGCCCGGTGGGCGAGCTCTGCCCACACGGAGCTGCCTTTTGCAGTCGGCGCTGAGAAACCTGCCAGCACAGAGCAGAGTCCCAGCGCAGCCCCAGCAGCTCAGGCCTGGTGCCCCCACCCACAGCCCTGCTTCCTGGGCCAGGCCTGGGCCTGCCCCCCTACCACCTGGTAGCTGGCTCACTCACCCGGTGCCTGGTGACCCAGGCCCTGAGATCCCTGCTATCCCCAGAGACCGCGTCATTAGCGCCCCACACCTTCGCCTGGGTGTTTCCTCCGAGCCCGTGGAGCACACACAACGGGTCTGTCCCGAAAGCAGCTTGCGGCCGGGAACGGTGCGGGGGTCACCCCATCAGGATCGTCCAGACATTTCTAGAAGCAAGGCGGGGAAGCCAGCTTCTGCGGCTGTTCTGGTCTCTTGTGTCCTTGTCATGGCCAATTCCTAGAGCCAAGGACGACCTTACATCGTGTCAGTTCCTAGAATCAGAGTAATTTCTGATTTCTGTGAGATACTTGGTTCCGGCGAGGTGGGATGGGTAATCCTGACAAGAGGGCAGATACGAGAAACCAGTGGTGGATTTAAGTTTCGCTACGACTGACACTGTCAAGAGTCTCACGACCTGTTGGTTTCAAGCAACGTTTGATGTAAAGACATTCTAACAAGCGAGCACGTGGCAGAACTGTGCCCCTTTCTCGGGGTTTTTAGTGACACACTTGATCCGTAGGCAAGAGTGCCTTTCCCAGGGCTGTAGAGCCCAAAAGCCACGGGCACGTACTCGTCCGCGCCTCTCAGAGCCGGAAAGCTCTGTGCTGGTGCAGAGCTGAGGCTGCCACCTGAATTCTGCGCCTGGAGGCCTGGCTCTCCTGAGAGGTCCCGGAGCCTGGCTGTGTCCCGGACGTGCAGCGACCCTCCGGGCAGTGGCACGCAGGCCACCAGGATTCACGGGGCACCACCTCGCACGTGTCAGATGCCAGCCAGCCTCTGTGCCCATCGCAGCCCTGGCGTCTGGCTTCCCGAAGGGGCTGTCGTTGTCACCTTGACTCATGTAACTGATGAAGGACAGCGCAGGGTCAGCCAGCACTGCGTCCGGGAGCGCAGCCCGTCCCCTGCTCGCAAGGGCCCCTTGATGCCACGCGAGTCTCCTGGGTGGGTCCCCGCGGGGTCCCCGAGCTCCAGTGGGGCAGCTGCATGCAGACAGCTTTGCGGCCCTGAGACAGAGCAGACCTGCAGCGTCAGGGACCTGACAGTGCGGCGCTGTCCAGGCGGGCAGGGGCCACACACTGACCTGGCAGCTTCGGAGCTGCATGGAGGGGTGGGTGGCACCCGGCACATAGGAGGCAAGTACGAGGCGCTCCGCAAAGACCCGAGGTGGTGGTAGCAGGCAGCCTCCCGGGCAGCCCCTCGCTCGCTCAGGGAACGTCCTAGCCTGCTGTTTACTGGGCTTCCCAGCCCGCGCCGCCACCCCGGCTCCTCCTCAGGTGCAGAGAAAGTGACTGGACAATTTTCCCCCCAGAAAATACAGACAAGCCGATGGTGGTGACCGTGAGCACAGCTGTAGCCGTGACCATGGACAACAGGACAGCCATCGCTGCAGGTAGGAGCTGCCCCTGGGCTTTGAGGCCGGGCAGTTGTGAGTCCGAGTCGAGAACGAGGCCCAGTGACGGAGGCGGCCCCGCGCGTGGTTCGCGAGGCCACGGTCTGTGTTTTCCCAGATGAAATGTGGGGCTGAGGGGAGGTGGAGTCTTCCTGAGCCATTTTGTTTATACAGCTGTGAGGCCTTAGATCTAACAGAATTCATGCAGTAAACTGAAGCCCAGACAGGTTGAGAGATCTGCTCAAGGTCACACAGGACAGAGCCTGCCCAGACCTCCTTCCCACCCTCTTTGTGTCGCTTCCGCCTCCACTGCCCACTCAGGGGAGGAGTGGGCTTGGGACTCAGACCCTAAAGTCCGAGCCCGTACGTGAGTCCTGTGCTCCCGTGCATGTTCTCATCCAGCCCGGGGGGGGGGAGGGCGGTGACCTGGTTTGGCTCCATTTTACAGATGAGGAAACTGAGGCCCAGACATGTTATTTGCCCGAAGTCCCACAGCTAATAGTCAATGACTAGAATTTAAGCTCAGACTGCCTCTCTTGAAGGCCCAGGATCATGACCCTTTGTTGCAATTGGCCACAGAAGCCATGAGAGTACCCGGGCAGCCTCACGAGCTGCCCCGGCTTTGCAGCTTTTTGGGGCCTAAGAAGGGCCTTGGCACCCCTGCCCACTCGTCTGAGAGCCCTGAGGATCCTGCCCTCGGTCTCCGTGTCTCAGACCCCACCGTGTTCTGAGAAGCTGTGAGGTCCTCACAGCTCTCAGCCGTCCTGGGCACTGGGGTCGGGCGCCTGCATTGTGGGGGACCCCACAGCTGCCAGGGGCAGGCGAGCAGGCCCCTCGTGTCTTCTCCCCCAGGCTGAGTGCAGGGCAAAGGGCAGGGAGGAGCGGCCCAGCAGGCAGGCTGCCCCTTCGTCCACCCGCCCCAGCAAGGGCACGGCCGTCCACGCTGCGATGAGGAGGGAGGGAGGGAAGGGCTTGTTCTGGTCACTCAGAGCCTCATTTGGAAACACGTGTGTCACAGGGGTCCTGAGGCTGCGCCGCCGGGCACTTTGGAGGGACCCGCGCCTTCCCAGCCGCCTTTCTGTCCTTCGCCTGGCCTGCTAATCCCAGACCCTAAAGACTGTCCCGTAGCCCCTGCTCCGTCCATGACGTGGGCTTCTCAGCTCCCGCACACCCGAAAGCCCAGCAAGCAGAAGGCACGCGGGGTCAGCCTGCTGGCTGCTCCCCTGCACTCTCCAATTATTTGACATCATTTTTAACTCGGCGCTGCATTAGAGCCAGGAGGGGTTGCCATGGAAACCGTGTCCGGGTGCTTCTGGTTTAACTCACTGCAGACGATCGCTCTGCAGCTCGGGGGGCACGGATGTGATAGGACAGGGAGGAGGCACTGGAGACCTTTATGCTTCAATTATTCTTTTCAGCCTCCTTTTGTAATTTCCTCTTCCTAGCCTGTGGCTCAGCCTCCCTGACCCGGACCAGCTAGCCTGTGTGTGCGGTGCCGGCAGTTCCTTTCCTCGCGTGTTCTGTGACGCGCAGGCTGCACGTTCGATGTTTGTGCCCTGGGCTGGGGAGAAGGAGGAAGGGCAGCTAGGGGGACAGCCAAGGGCCAGGCAGGTGAATGAGGAGGCGTCGCTTAACCTTAGTCTAAGCAGGTATTTCTCAACGGTTCATGCAAAATTTCTAGGAATCTACTGTTTTGATCAGGATCCACTTTCAAGTCTCTGTGCCCTCCAGGCCCCACTTGGGAAATACTGCCGAGTGTCATGGTGGTACCGTAACCTGCAAGTGTGCTTCCCCAGCCCAGCAGCCTTTGTGCGGAGGGCCTGCTGTCTGGAGCTGCCTGACGGCTCCTCTCCTTGGAGTTCCGCCTGCGTGCGCACGGCCCAGCCTTCAGACGGCGGGGCGCTCTCAGAACAGTGCGTCTGCGCGTTACCCACACCTGTGCAGGCTGTGCAGCCGGTCCCCTGCCCCCATGGGGCCTGCTCTCCCAGCTCTGCTGTACCGGTCAGGGCCACAGGAGGGCACCTCTCCCCACTTACCCCCACCCAGGAAGCAGTCCAGCCGAACTCCTGGAACAGGGACCTGCTGGTTCCCTTCTCCCCGGGGTTGGCTCCTGGCTCGCTGGGGTGTCACCGAAGGGAGGGCTCCTGGCTAGAAGAGAATCCCGTCTTGGTCTGAAGACTGTGACGCGTGTAGCCCAGGCCCGGCCAGTCAGGCGAGGTGGGCCACGGCGGGCCGCAGGTGGGCAGACAGCCGGAGGCCTTGCCGTCGCTCACTCCCCCCCCGGCCCCGCCCCAGCCCTCCGGCCCCGCCCCAGCCCTCCGGCCCCGCCCCCGCCCTTCGGTCCCGAGTTCTGATCCTGCACCTGCTGAGCCCTGAGGAGGGGTCGTCTGTACGTCAGCCTCAAAAGCACAGGATATTAAACGGGGCTCGTCCTGCAAACCCAGCGACACCCCTCCAAGGCTGGTGAAACCTAGTCCCCTAAACTGCTCTCGGGGAGCCGCCCCTCCCGGCAGGCAGCAGGAGGGGCCCCAGGGCCAAGGCGCGCCTCCTACCCCGTGGCCGTCTGCCCTTGACCGCAGGGCAGCCTCGCTCGCAGCGGGGCTGGGAGCAGGCCCGGGGCTCCGCGCTCCCCCGCTGCCCTCCCGGGGGCGCCCCAAGGCCAGGCCTCGGGCGGGAGCTGCCGTCCTCCTTAGGGGCCTGGGGACACTCCGTGCGCCCATCTGGGGAGGTCAGCGGGCAGGGGCCGCCATCACGGCTGCTGGCTCCTGCGTCCCCTCCCGCCCAAGGAAACCAGGAAGTAGATAGGAAAATACAGGCTTTATTTGTCATCTGAAACAACAAACCAGAAATATAATTTTGCCTTTAAAAATCTCTGTCTTAGGCTAAAGACACCACCACTGACAACGTCCAGCCTTCCCTGACTCCCTTTAGAAAATCCCCAGGTCTGGTGTCAGCCGGCACCAGAAGAAGGAAGACTGCAGGCCAGCCCGGTGGGCAGCCTGCACCCGGCCCCCTCTACCCCTGTCCTGCCTCAGAACCATGTTCTGACGGCCTCCCCCGGGCCACTCCCTAGACTCGCAGCCGTCACAGAGCCAGAAACCGGCCTCCTGCCACCTGACCCTCCGTAAGCGGCGGGGAGGCTGATGTCCTGCAGAGCGAGGCCCAGGACTCGCCGGGATCGCACTCCCCAGGAGGGCAGACCTCGGAAAGGGGACCGGTGAACCCCACCCTGCACTGCCCCCTCCCACGCCCACCCTCAGCCTCTGTCCCTTTGGGAGGGCGGGTTACAGGTAACGAGCAGATGGGCCCCTGGGCCCTTGCTCTGGTTTGGGCCCCAGTCCAGGTGCCACGAGGACTCTGGGAAGTCAGACTGAGCTGACAGAACGCTGGGAAAAGGACCCCATTACTGAGACCTCTGAGCAGGACGGGGGGGTCCTTTCGCTGCTCCCGGGGTCTGTTTGGTATATGCTGGCAGGAGGGTCACAGAGGATGAGCCAGTCCCCGCCCTGGGGTCACGGGCCCAGAGATGCTGAGGGTGGGGCATGGCAGTGGGAGGTGCAGAGCAACGGTTCTCGGGCCGCAGGCTGTGGGAGTGGGAGCGGTGCGCGTCCCCACGGGGCCTGGCGGGGACGTACTTGGGCAGCGCGGAGGATGAGTCCGGTGGTGCGTGGCCGGGCTCTCGGGAGGCCACCATCCACACACGCTGCATCTTCCAGGCCTCTGGGCAGGCGTCCCTGGAAATCCCAGCAGGAGAGGTGTGAGTGGGTTACCATGGTGACGGGCAGTCTCATCCGGCAGCACCACCTTGGCCTCTTGAGAGGATCTGGAAGGAATCCTCGTGCCGTGGGCTTGGGTTTCTCCCCATCCGCCGCAGGAGGTTGCATAAGCAAGCAGCAGGTTGTGTGGCCCGAGGGCTGAGACCACGGGGGACGCCTGGCTCCGCTCCCCGAGGTCCCACGACCTCTGTCCCTAAGTGACTGTGTGTGTGATGCCGAGCTCGAGCGGGGACGATTAGTGACCCGGAGCCGGGTGGTTGGTGGTGCAGGGACAGATGGCTTTGGAGAGGGCGTGGTGCTGGGTTGCCAAGTGCTGGTCCAGATGGCTGGGCTGGGCTGAATGCACAGTGGTACCAGCCATCGGAAGCTGGGCCCAACATCTTCCTGGCTTAGAAGAGAGTCGCAGAAACCGGCCCCGCACCCCCAGACGCAGATAAGGTGGGTTGAGCCAGAGGAGGGGGGTGTCACCGGCTGTGACTGTACCGGGAGCCGCAGCAGTACGGGGGCGCTGGGTCCAGGAGTCTTTGCTCGCACACACACATCTCTTCTGCCCGTGGGCCAGAGCGTTTGTGGTCCAGAGGGGAGCGTCAGTGTACTGATACCTTCCGGACGCTCCGGTGTCCGTGGAGACACGGGCCCGTTTGCTGGCGGGCTGGGGGGAAGGTGGGAAGGGGGCGGGAGGGGGGCTGGCGTGCCCCCCGGCCCCGCCCTGGGCTCTCAGGCCACAGAGGAGACCTGCTTCCGGTCCTCGTGCTCGCCCTCCGCGTCGCCCATCAGCGGCTGGCGCTTCCTGAGCTCCCGGTGGTACTTGGCCATGAGGGAGGCGTAGATGCAGCCGTAGGCAGCGGCCACCACCATCATGATGCAGACCACACCGCACAGCACCCCCGCGATGATCACGGTGCCGACGGCTCGCCGCACGCTCACGGGCCGGGGCCTCTGCTTCTGGGGGCAGGCGGTGCTGGGCTCGGGCTCGGGCTCGGGGCCCGGCTTGGGCTTGGGAGGCTCCGGGCTGGCCTTGGTGCAGGGTGGCCCGGGGACCTCCAGCCCGGCTGAGCTGCTCTGGTCCTCCAGCTGCGAGCAGTAGTTGAACATCTCCATGGGGACCACGCGCATGTCCTTCCCCCTCAGCTCCTTGGGCAGGGTGCAGGCCAGCTGATCCAGGCGCCCCCCTGCATCAGGAGAGAGAAAAGGGGGGCTGAGGCCGGCACTCCCTCCCCCAGCCCCAGGTCCCCACACAGAGGCCCGGGAGGCCTAGTTTCCATCCGCAGCACTATCAATCCTGGAGCGAAGGGGAGAGGTTAGGGGGACTGGCGTACGGCGCCCAGTGACGGGGAGGCGGGTACACGTGTCACGGCGTTTAACCCGCGCAGAAGCCTCAGAAGACGGACAGTGTCCCTGCTCCCATCTGATAGAGAAACAAACATTCCCACCTCTCCTGCCCCCAGAGTCAAGCTGGCCCCCGGGTGCTCAGGAAAGGGGGGCCAGGAGCCCTGCCAGGCGGCAGCCCGTGCCTGTCCTAACTGACCTCTCCACTGACCGCCGTCCGTGACCCCCGGCTCTGCTCTCCCCAGCAACTGCTCCCCCCGCGCCCCTCCCGCCCACACAAAGGACAGAGGTCAGAGCCTCGGCCCTGCTCCTCCACGCGGGCGGGACCGTTGTTCCTAAGACTCCTCCTTGGAAGAGGGAGAGGGGGCCCAGGGACAGCAGTTTCCTCCTTGAGGGCAGTGGTGGCCCCCTCAGCAGCCCGGCCACAGCACCCGTGAGCGCAGTGCCATCTTGGGAGGACACCCTGAGGACCCCCGAGGGCAGAGGAGGGCGTGCGGGCAGCGCAGGCTCACCCCGCGGCCTGGG
Organism: Delphinus delphis; assembly: GCF_949987515.2. NCBI lineage: Eukaryota > Metazoa > Chordata > Mammalia > Artiodactyla > Delphinidae > Delphinus > Delphinus delphis. The sequence continues at coordinate 2,322,046 of NC_082693.1, forward strand.
CGGGGAGGGTGCAGCGCACAGGTGGGGCGAGAGGAAGAGGAGCTGCCCAGACGCCCCCCTTTTGGCCTCTTCGGGCAGCCCGAGATCTAGACGCAGGCGCGGCCCCCAGGGAAGCGCCTGGGCTCCTGCAGGACCATCGCCGCGGTCTCCTCACACAATAGACATCAGTCTTCCCCGGGTGCTGAGGAAAAGGGCCCAGGTTTTTGTTCTGGTTTGGTCTGCGTTGTTTTGGAGGAGCGCATGGCGGAAGATAACTCTACTAGTGAAAAGTTCCTAAAGTGTACGTTCCCCCTCCACGCCCTTCAGCTCCCGGTGACCAATGACTGGAGGGGCAAGGACGTCCCCTGCAGATCACACATCGGTCTGGCTCTCCAGACCCCTGTCCAAGGCTTACATCCCGTGAACTGTGTCCAGGGCCTTTGCACGGGCGGGGGCTGGGCGTGGAGATGCAGCCGCCCTACCTCCCTGCTCCCAAAACCTGAGGCTGACTCCCTCCCGGCCAGGGCATCTGCAAGTCACTTTACGTATCGAATTGCTGAGGAGTCTCGATTTTCCAGGCTGTCAATAAGAATGGCCGTCTCAGCTGCAGCTCAGTTAGGGTTCAAGTGGGTCACGTACATGGTAGGATATTTGGAAACTGGAAACCATGCAAGTGTTACTATTTCTCCTCTCACAAAAACGGGAGAAATTATCACAGGGACTAACATTTTATGGTACTTTATCGTTTGTAAAATGTTTTTAATTAACTAACACGTGAGAATATTATGCAAATAATTAAATTGTGGAAACACTGTGACACAAAGGGAGTAAGACTTTGACGAAAGCATTAGCGTTCGCTTCACATCGATTCACTCGTTCAGCAGATTCATGGAGCCCTACTTCCTGCTGGACACCAAACTGTGTCTAATTAAGCCCGGTGAATATTATGACTTCCGCCAGCCAGTGGACATATAAATGAGTAAGTTTTATTGCGGACTCACTTTATGCTGGGTCCTTTTCCAGACGCTTTCCATGAATTACCTACCTACTCCACACAGTGATTCTCTGAGATAGGTTCTCTGAGATTGGCCCCATTTCACAGACGAGGGTGCAGCCACAGAGAGGCCAGCGAGCTCTCTCGAGATCACACACAGCTAGTACGTGGCAGGGCCACGAGGCAAAACCGGACCTGGCGCTTTTGGCCAGCAGGCTTACTTCTCTGCCCTTGTCCATTTCATTTAATCATTCCGAAGGTCATTCTAGAACTTTCCCGGGTCACCGAAAAGGGGAGCATTTGGCTTCTTAGTAAAAGCTTTGATAACAGAACTTCTAGGGAGAAGGAGTTGAGATCATCGTCAGAAAGAAAATGTGACTGCATTTGTGGATTTGAACTCGATTCCACCCTCCTGGCACTGTGGGTACTTAAGAGATGGCTACATTATTCAGAGGAGCAAGGGTGTTTTGTTTTGGTTATTTTTGCCGTACGCGGGCCTCCCACTGTTGTGGCCTCTCGCGTTGCGGAGCACAGGCTCCGGACGCGCAGGCTCAGCGGCCATGGCTCACGGGCCCAGCCACTCCGCAGCATGTGGGATCTTCCCGGACCGGGGCACGAACCCGCGTCCCCTGCATCGGCAGGCGGACTCTCAACCACTGCGCCACCAGGGAAGCCCGCGAGGGTGGTTTTATCCCTCCTCCTGCCGGGCCAGGGAAGCCTAGAGGCAGAGGACAATGATACTGTGTGTTTAAGTCCATCCTGAAACCTACAGAAGTGAGAGCCAGTTACAGAGAGTCAGCCTGAGGAGACAGGGCAGAGCAAGGCGGCTGGGAGCGGAGGGGATGGGAAGAAGGGGGCCGCAGAGCCCCTGTGCCCGCCGGTGGCCAGGCCGGGCCCACTCCTCCCCGACCTGACCCATGCTCACCTCGGTAGGAGAACCACTCTAGCCAGTGCTTGAAGTCCCGCAGGTGGCAGTCGCACTCCCAGGGGTTGTCCCCCACCTGCAGCAGCTGCAGGCTGGCCAGGGGCTCGAAGGTCCGCCGGTCCAGGCTCTGCAGGCGGTTGGCGCGCAGGAACAGGGAGCGCAGGGCGGGGAGCCCGTCAAAGAGGCCGGGTGGGAGCCGGGCCAGGCCGTTGAGGGACAGGTCGAGGTGGCGCAGGCGCGCCAGGGGCCGCAGCAGCTCGGGGTCCAGGGCGCGGAGACTGTTGTTGCGCAGCTGCAGCTCCGTCAGGTTGGCCAGCCCCCCGAAGGCGGCGCGCGGCAGCCCGTCCAGGAAGTTGTTGGAGAGGTCCAGCCGCTGCAGGCCCGACAGGCCGGCGAAGGCCCCGGCGGGCAGGGAGCTCAGCCTGTTGTTCAGGAGCAGCAGGCTGCGGGTGGCGGCCGGCAGGTCCGCGGGCAGCGCGGCGAGGCCCCGGCCGCTGCAGTCCACCTGCAGGCCGTGGCCGTCGCACGTGCAGGGCAGGGGGCAGGCGGGGGCAGCCTCTGCCGTGCACAGGGCGATCCAACAGGTGAGCCCTGCGGGACAGACGGGGCATGGCAGGACTGCGGGTCGCCACTCCCACTGCCTTCCCCTCCCATCCGCCTCCCATCACGGGGCCTCGCGCCGATCCCCTTTGGCCCAACCACGCGCGGTGCCGTAGCGCTTCCTGACCACGTAGAAACACAACTAACCCCCCGCAGCACGTCCATGTGGACGGACACCACCGGGCAGCCAGGGTCCCCACACGGCCCCGACACCACAGACGCTGATGCGACAGAGGATGTGAGGGTGTCAGAGGGGCCGCCCCATGTTCCTCTCCCAGGGCCGCTGCCATGGAAGGATTCTGTGCAGAGAAAGTGGCTCTGCTTCCTTCCCCTCTGCACCGCACCCCCCCACAACCACCACCTGGAGCTGCACGGGGCTGATGGACGTGCATGGGAGGGGCCGCGCTGCACACACGAAGGGGCACACCCACCCCTGCCACCACTTCCCCGGTCTGCATGAGTCCCACATCCAAGGTGGGCCAGCGACTCAGGGTGACGAGGGAGCCCGGGCCCGCCCGGGCCCCACCCCAGAGACCACTGTGGAAACAGCAGGGTGAGATGCTGAGTTCCACGTCCACGTGGAGGATGCTGGGGTGCGAGCCCCCAAAGTTGTGGGCCCGGGGCAAGTCCCACATCTGTTCTCACTTTACAGCCAGCTTGCCCTTAGCCTGGGCCCCTGTCCCCAATTTCCGCAGGACAGATCTGTTGACAGAATTCCTTTCACGGTCCCATGCTTTGCCCAGGGCCCCTGTGGCAGGGCTGCAGGGGGACGGGTGCTCAGAGAACAGTCCCGCAGGGCAGCTCGTTCCGTGGCCCACCCTTCTAAGAGTGACTGCAAAGCCCCCGACTGTCCCCCAGGGTGTCCCTGTGGAAGGGGAGGATCCCACCGGGCCGGGAGGAAAGGCCCCAGCCGAGGAGTGCTGGCCGCTCGGCTCCAGCTGGAGGGGCAGAGCTGCTCTGACCAGGGGTCTGGAGGGGACGGTCCTGAGTCTGTGTCTAGTAGGGGTCTGCTGTCTGGTGTCCCAAAGGGCAGACCCTGAAGGAACAGGGTGGGACCGCACCCCCCTTTCCTGGAGGATCGGTGACTCCTGAGAGGCACCTGCCAGGCTGACACCTGAGCGTCTTTGTTCTCGGGAGGAAATGAGCACAGGCACGGCCATGGACGCCAACTGGAAGCCCTTCCGGCCACCTGAGGTCACCTGAGGGCCGCTGACCCTCTCGCTGTCTGAGCTGTCTGTGGCCAGGTCAGCCTGTCAGACTACCCCCGCCGTGCCTTGTGGAAGTCAACTGAATTCCTCAGACCTCACTTTCCCCAGAAAAATACTCAACCCATCCAGCCTCCCTCTCAAAAGGACCGACATAACTACAGGTCACTGTCCCCCCCCACAAAGAAATTCAGGCTGGCGTTAAAGCTCTGGTGGCAAGAAAACAGAGCCCTGTGTCGCGAGGTGTTGAGTGATTCCAAAGGAGGCTGAGAGGGGAGCTGGGTCCCTCGGGATCAGCTGCTCTGCGGGGTGAGTAATTGAGGCCGCTTGTGTCTTGGGGCGGCAGCATCACAGGGCTGACCGTGCGAGGGCAGGAGTCAGGGACCTCCCTCGAGACCATTCTTACCTCTTACCCTGTAGCCTTGACCCTTCACCTCGTGAAGAGAATTCCCAGGGCTTCCTTCACCCGACAGCTCACAAGGTTCCCTTGTGGGGAGTGGGCGGCCTCTGTCTCCCCATATGCAGAAGGAGGGGCTGGACCCGCTCCCCAAGGCCCCTTCCAGTGTCACGTCCCCAGAGCCCCCTGGTTCCCCCCGTCTCGGAGCTACGGGGGCTGAGCCCTAAGGGAGGCCTCCAGGCCCACCCAGCTGATGGCCGAGCAAGGAGAGGGCGGTTTGCCATTAGGGCAGCAGGACTTGCTGGGGCCCCTGGGGGTGGAAGCAGACCCACCTGGGGGGACAGAGCTGCCTGTGGAGCCCCTGCCCCCGACCCGCCCGCCACAGAGCTCAGAAGCAGCTCTTCCCCCGGCACCGTGGGCAGGGCTGCGGGGACTGGGCCCTTCTTCCCAGACCCAGGCCATGGACACCTGGGAAGAGCATCCCTGCATCCCCGCTAAGCCGACCCCCGCCTCCACTCACAAGAGATCTGCCTCCACAGCGGGGCAAACCAGGTGCTCAGCTCGGGGCCGCTGCCCGGGGCCAGCATGGTGGCTGCACAGCTGTCAGGCCCGGCACCTCGAGGGAGAGAGAAGCCGCTTGTCCGCTCGGTCAGTCCTGAGAGAGAGGGAGAGAGAGCTGAGCGGAAGCGGGTGTCAGGCCGGTGCAGCCCCGGGTTATGGAGGGGGCCCGGTGTCTCTTTACCCTCCCCTCCTGTGTTCTTGGCTCTGATTCCCTGGGCGGGGTAGGGGGGTGGGAGAAAGAGGAGCAAGGGGGCTGAGAAGCCAGGAGCCTCTGCCTCCGTCGACAGCAGGGGGCGCGTGGAGGGGCAGGCGGGCATCCCAGGAGCCCTGGGGCTGGAGACAGTGCTGAGGCCAGTGCTGGGCGATGCAGGAGCCGTCCACCCGCCCTGCATCCCTCACCTCCCGCCCAGCCTCTCCCCGCCTCTTCTTGTCTTCCTGGATGATCTCATAAACGTGTTCGGAGCCACGTGGCCTCCTCGGCCTCTGGGCTTCCCCCATGTCCCAGGCGCGGAAATCATCGAGAGCCAGCTGGCCCCCCAGCCCCACTGTGCTCTTACCATGGCCCCCGAGGAGGCCGAGACCAGGCCCCGCGTAGGGGCGGCCGTTGGCTCGCGGGTGAGGCCCAGGCCCGGCTCTTGCCACGGGGAAGCCCCCTGCTTGCCCTCCGCGGTCTCCCGGGGGGTGAGCGGCCGTGCTCTGTCTTCTGCCGCCGGCAGGTCTGGGATAAACCTCATCAGCGCAGGGGCTCGTGCTGCAGCCGCTGCCGTCGGGGCACAGGGGCAGGGAGAGGGCGAGGCTGCAGCGCAGAGAGCGGCTCCTCTTCCCGAGGGGCGAGGGGGCCTCCCCCTTCCCAGGTGACCTGCCCTGCTCCCACTCCCTTCCAGGCGCGGCCAGGGGCCCGTCACAGGGGCGGGAAAGGGGACTGCGGGCCCCCTGCCGCCAGCCCAGCGCGAGGTGGCGAACGGACAGAGACGGGCCAGCAGCCTCCCCTGCTCGGTGGCCACGCTGGACCCGGGGGCCCCAGGCTGCAGCCTCCCGCTCCCCTCCCACAGCCGCCTTAATTCCGGGAGCCCGAGGGGCTAATGGCAGAGCAGAGCGGAGCTGAGGGGTGGGGGCAGCCGCTGGAACCTCAGCATCTAAGCAGGGTCTCCCTCAGGCACTGGGGGCCTCTTCCGTCTCCTCCCCGCTTACCGCTGCCAAGCAGCCTCCTGGCCCCATGAGCCCACGAGCGCCACAGCCCCGGGGGCCTGCAGCTGGGCCCTGGCAAGGGCGCCCGCTCAGGATGGGGCCCGCCGGGGAGGGGGACCGCTCGGGGGGCCTGTCTGTCACCTGGGCTTCACCCCCCACCAGGGGGTTCGCAGAGGCTGCAGAGCGAGTCGCACTGGGCAGATGTGGGTGCAGACCCACATGCCTATGGGATGGATCTGGGGCCCTGGGCTGGGGGCGGAGCAGATGCCCAGAGCAGCTGAGGGGTCCTTTCCAGCTACCCTCCCAGGGCCAGGTCCCCGGGGCTCCTGGCTCAGACTCCCGGGTCAGGGAGGGCTCTGGGTTCGAATCCCTGCCGGCTGCTCCCTCGCTGTGTAACTTAAACAGATCACGGAAACCCTCTGGGCCTCGGTTTCCTTATCTCTCAGGGTGATGACCAGAACACACTGCCCTCCGTGGGGGTCAATCTGGTCGGGGGAGGAGAGCTAGCATTTGCTGAATTCAGGATACATCATCTTGCAAGGCAGTCTAGGGGACTCCAAGCTTGGACCTGAGCCCCAGGTAGACGTAGGGAGACGTCAGTGCCCTGTGTCCGCGGGGAGGGGCGGCGGCTTCCAGCGCGTCTGCGGGACCTCTCTTTCTTGGTCCCCCAGTCTCACACCTGGGTGTCTGTCTCTGTGCCTGGGCCCGTGCCAGGCCAGCAGCCGTCACATGGCGGTCACCGTGGGCTGCGCTCGCACACAGCCTCCCAGGCCTCCATCACTGAGGACGCCGTCCACCCTCTCCGTGAGCCTCGGCCCCGACCCCTGGAATAGTCCCACACTCCTCTCGCCAGCGAGGACCCGCAGGTCGGCAGCTCACAGCGCCCACACGGTGTCAGGGGGGTCAGCAGCCAGCCAGGCTCAGAGGTGGAGACCAGCGTGCCTGGTCACGCGGCCGGTCAGGGACACAGGCCCGCTCCCTGGGGACTGTCCCCCAGCAGTGGCCCCTGGGGGGAGACACGTGTGTGCGCTGAGCGGGGTGCACACACAGGCTCCCAACACAGCGTGTGATGCAGACCACCCCCCCAGAGACCGTGCAGCCACACACACGCACACGGGTGCACTCGCGCGCGCTGGCAGCCCTCCAGCATCCTCAGATGCTATCACTCCCGCAGTTCCCGCATGCCCCCGGCAGACAGATGCACGGGGGGACCTCCAGCCCGGAAGCAGGGCCTAGAGAAGCCCCCCGAGGGCCGCCCCCAACCCAGGACCCTTTCCACACTCAGACCCACGCCCTGGGATCTCTGGAGAAACGTGACGGGAACAAGGCCCCACAGGTCCATGGGACTGTAGCTTGCGCTCCCTGGGGACCACAGAAGCACCCCTCAGGCGCTGTGGGGTCCATCACCCTGCCCTCCAGCCCACCTCCAACCCAGGACCCCTTCCGGCCCCCAGAACCCTCTACCTCGTTAGGAAAGGGGTGACCTACATTAGGATGCCAGGAGCACAGCGGCTCAGGCAGGCGTGGCCACTGCGGAATAAATTCACGCCGTCTGGGAGGGAAGTCCCCACCCAGGTGGGGGAACAGGCAACGGAAACGAGTGAGGTGGCAGTGTCGGGGCTCCAAGCCCCACAGCCTGTGGGCATTTCTGTCCCAGTCCCAGGGACAGGGACACAGAGAGGAGGGTGGACCCAGCGGGGTCCCCAGCCTCCTTCGCTGGGCTCTGCTGAGAGAATCAGGATAGAGGATGGGGCTGAGGAGCTGCAGGCCGAGCGACCCCCCCGCCCAGGATAGGAACACGGGCTCTGGGCCCCAGCCCTCTGCTACTCCAGCGTGGTCCACGGGCCAGCAGCAGCAGCCTCGCCAGGAGCTTCCCAGACCCAGCCCAGGCCAATGGGGCCGGGATCTGCCTCTTAACAAGACCTCAGGCCATTCACGTACCTGGTCACGTTCGAGAAGCCCTGGGCCAGGTCACTTCTCTCCCGGCAGCGCAGACCCCAGCACCTCCCGGGAGGCCGCGGCAGGGGATGGCCGGGGCCGGGGCAGCCGGGGGCGGCAGCGATGGGGGATGCTGGCGGTAACAGCTCTGCAGGAGGGCTCCGCATGGGGAGAAAGCATGCTCGCGGGGAAACACCTGTGTATGGTTCCCAGTCCCCGCAACAACTGTCTGGGGTTAGCAGCACTGCTGACACCATTTTGCGATGGGGACACGGAGGCTGGGGACAGGTAGTAACTTGCCTAAGGGCAGGCAGTGGGAGGGTGCAGCCAGGGCCCAGGCGGCCTGGCGACAGAGCTACCGACCAGCGGCCTCAGGAGCCTGGAGGCGGCTCTGCTGACCCGCCTGCGCGTGGAGGCTCCTGGAGCAGGGGGAGGGCTGCACCCTCGCGTTTGTGCAGCGCTTCACGCCGATCGGCCTCTCCTCGTCCTTCCGCTGCCTCTCTGCGCCCGACGCGGGTACCCTCATCAAGCCGGGTCGCCCCCTCCCCGCCAGCCTTCCTCCCAGGGGCATCACAGATGCAGTGGGGAGAGGGAGGCAGGGGTCTTGCTGGGGAGGGGGTGGCGGGCTGAGGTGAGGAGGTGGGCTGGGAGCCCCGCGGGGGTGGCAGCAGGGCAGAAGGGCCCACGGGCTCCTGCGGAGTCACGTGGGGTGTGGCAGCCCCCCGAGACTGGGGGTGCGGGGGCGGGGACGGCTTCCCTTCCCCACGGGAGGAGCAGCCTGCCTCGCTCCCACCCCCGCCGACGCCCAGGTTAGGGTGGGCGCCCTGACCCCTCTGTGCTTCTGCCCTCCATTCCTCCTCCGGCCAGAGTTGGCTCAGTCTCCAGCCGGAAACCTCCAGCAAACCCACCCAGGCCTGGCGTCCGCACCCTTCCTCTGGTGCTGCGTGGTTACGTCCATCCCCCCAAGTCAGTGTCCAAGCCGCACAGCCATCAGCGCCCACTGTGCCTTGACCTGGGGCTCCTGCCCCCTGGGACGTCTTGCTGGCCTGCCGTGTACCCCCTCCCCAGGGATCTCCCTTTGATCAAGGTTCCCCAACCCGGGACAAGGCCTCTGCGCCCCTCCATTGTGCAGACAGGTGAAGGTCACGGGCTACCGAGCGGCAGGGCCGGGACGGAGGCCACGCCTGGGGCTTCAAGGGCAGCCCCTTCCCACCCGCCCGGCCAGGCTGAGGGGCACCCGGACAGGGGGACAGCGGGCGCCCGCGCTGAGCCCCGGGGGTGCCGTCCAGGCCGCGCGCTCCACCTGCAGCCGCCGGTCTGGCCTTCCAGGCCCTTCCCACCTCTTCCCTGCCTGGCATCCCCGTAACACACGCGGCCCAGGCAGCGCGGAAGCTGGTTTTTTTAAATCTCTAAATTTGTACTTGGAACAGACAAACCCCCTGGTGCATTTTTAAACGCGTGCCCCGTTCTCATGCCCGCCTTCCTGCAGCCTCGTTTCCTTGTCATCCTTCCTTGTCAGACATTCCCACTCCCAACCAGACCCTCTGGAAAGCGGAGAAAAACCCCCATCACCCCTCGCAGAAGCTGCTCTTGGGCCCGCGGGCCTGGCTCGGGGGCGAGGGGTTGGACCCGGGCAGGCAGGGTGGAGAGGCCTGATCTGTGTAGGAGGAGGGGGGAGGCCTCCCCAGGCACCCCAGCCCTAAAACACCCCCCTCCCCGTGCCCCTCAGCGTTGGGGGCTGAAAATGGGAGCAGGGTTTGCTTGTCCCAGGCGCAGCTTCCAGCCAAACCCCAAAGGAAGCAGATCGGTTGCTGAAGAAGCTCCCCCCACCCCCGTCCTCCTCCTGGCACCCCCAGCCGGCTTCCCTGGTCTCCCTCTCCTGGCAAAGCTGGATGGAGCCTGTGCCGGTGTGGAGGGGGACACGGCCGCGGGTCCCGTCCCAGCTGCGCTCCCCGGCCCATCTCCACACGCTCAGCCCGCCCCCCGGCCCTGTAGTTAGCTAAGCTGCTGGGTGTCGGTCTGAGCCAGGCCCGAGAGCCAGGTGCCAGTGTCCCCACCAGCCACCCCAGACAGGCAGACAGCAGCTCAGGGAGAGGATAAAGGGCCCTGAGAGTGAGCGGGGAGGTTGGGACTCCCGGTCAGACGGCCTCCGTCCTGCCCCGGCCATATAACAGCCACCCCTAAGCTGAGTCCACCCCGCCCCCCAAGGCTTCCTGAGCTCTTTCGTAGGTAGAGAGGGTGTGCAGCTGGGGGACCCCAGCCCCAACAGGGCCCAGGTGGGCTGGGAGCAGAGCTGGAGCCTCGAGGAAGGGCCGGAGGAAGGGCTCCGAGGCTCCTCTCCCGCATCCACTCCCGGCCACGCCCCCCATACGAGCCGGGGACTCAGGTCCAGCTGGGGGGACCCTCTGCACCCCTGTCCAAGGACAGCCTGCTAGAGGCCAGCGCGCCTCGCTGAGGGCGTCCTGTAGAGGCCGGTCAGCACCCCTGGTCCCTGCCCACGCCTCGGCGCCAGCCCTCCAGCCTGCCACCCCACAGACGTCCTGTGTGCCGGCCCTGTCACCAGCACCCCCTTTCCCCTGGCACCCAAGTCCCTGGGGCTGCCTGCCGAGCCGGGCATGCAGGCGGCACAGGGCTCCTGGCTGGCGCCCCCCATGCTGCAGGGACCGGTTTCTATGCCACCGGGCCTGTCATCCGGCACTGGCAATGCCTCCTCCCCTCCTTCCCCAGCAGAATCCCAGCTCCTGTCCCCAACGCTGGGAGGTCAGAGTTCCCTGTGTCCTTTGGCTGCCCAGGGGTCCGGTCCTGAGCACCGCCCCAGCCCCAGCCACTGCCCCCAGGCAGGAGGCAAAGCAGCTGTCCATGCAGGCAAGGAACCCAGCGGAGATGGGCTCGGCCCCAAGCCTGGCCCCTGCACCCGCCCCCCGCGCCCCTGCCCAGCGCTCGGCACTCACCTTCCGCACCCCAGCGAGCGCCCTGAATCAAGTGGTCTGAGCCGTCCAGTGAGCCCCTCCTGGGGTTCCTGGAGAAAGGAGACAGCAAGCGCAGCGGCACCAGCCTGATCCCCCAGCAGGATCTGGCACGCAGAGCCCCGGCGGGAGGAAGGAACGCCTGAGGCCGTCTCCCACGGCGGGCGGGCGGCCGGGTCTCGGGAGCCGCGGAGAGGGGCAGGCGGGGAGGGGAGCGTGCGTGCGGAGCAGAGAGCAGCGGAGTGACAGCGGGGGAATGTCCGTGATGACAGCGACAGGCGCGCACACGGGAAGGCGGGCGCACGGAAGGCGGGCACACGGGCGCACACACACCGGAGGCGCTCACCCTTGAAACGCTCCCTTTTCAGGGGGAGACGCTGCCATGAACTCCAGCGGGAGGAGGACTGTTTACCAGGTCCTCTATCTTCTCTCCCCACCCCCGCAGGCTCTCCCTGCCCTGGCTGCCGCCCCCTCTGGCTTTATCCCCTCTCCCCTTGCCTTTGGGGACACAGGGGCAGGACCCAGGGGACAAAGGCTCCAGGAAGCTGGGTCTGCATCCTGTTCGGAGGTGGGGGCAGTATCTCCCACCCTGCCTGTAGGAAGGGAAAGCTGATCTGGGTCTCTGTCAAGGGGTGGCTTATTCCAGAGGGAATACCTGGAGGGGTGCACGGGGGCCCATCTGCCTGGTGGTCCTTCGGAAAGGGGCCCCAGGCCACACAGCCGGGGGCACACGGTCACGCAGAGGTCACTGAGCCTCGTGACCCCTGACCGGGGCTATCTGGGGAGGGAAATGCAGGCAGGCTGGGCCGGGGGCCTGGGGTCAGGTTGCCTGGGGCACCCTGGGGTGAGCCCTGAGGAGGGGCCAAACCCAGCCCCGCCTCCCCGGCCTGGGCTTCTGCTCCTGGCTCTGGGCTGGATGGGAAGAGACTGGTATCAAGAACTCAGAGACGTCTTTACCAGCCAATCAGGACAAAGGAGTGGGAGAAACTGATATTCCAAGGGAAGGCAAGCGTTGATCCAAAGGAAAGAAAGCCAGGCACCGAGTCAGGGGAGGAGTGGCGGCCAGAGCTGGACCCGAGGTGACCTTCCTGGCATCTCTTGAAACCTGCCTGACAGCCGGACACGTGGCATGTTTCTGGCATCCCTCTTCCATTTCGCCTGCTTTCTGGGGGATCCACTGTCAGCCCTGGGTGCAGGTTGAGAGACCCCCCTGACTCAGGATGCTCCCACACCCTCTTCTGTCTGCTCCGCCGTCCGACACAGCAGGGATCCCGTCTCCCACCCCACGCCCATGTCACATGCACCTCACCTGCCCCCAAACACGCTTCCTGTCCCCCAGCTGCAGCAGAGTGTGTGTCCTTCCTGGAGTCTGGGACCCTCTCCTCACCCACGGGGTACATTCCGCTCCTTGAAAACTCAACCAGAGCTCACGTCCTGGTGCACCGTCCCAGGCTAGTGCCCGCGGGACCTTCTTCTCTGACCCATATCACAGAGGACGCGTGGCAGCTTTCTATGGGTGGTTCACCCCCTTTCCTACACCGGGGGCTGTCCCGGAAGAGGGGTCCACCTCGCCAGGCTGGTGAGGAATGAGCCGGAAGGAAGAGCCCAGCCGGGTGGCAGGGGCCCAGAGGCTAGACTGTGTTGCACGCTGACCCGCCATCAGCTGCCTGTTAGCTCCACAGCCCGGGGCTGCCCTGCAGTGACCAGGAGGGATGAGCAGGTCTCTGGGGTCCCTGGGCATCAGCTCCCCAGCTGGTACCAGAAGATGGGCCCCCGCTGACCCCGCAGCCCTCGTACAGGTCAGCACAGCCTGCAGCTGGGTTTCGAGGACAAAGTGGATGGGAGGGTGCGGGGCACGATGGAGTTTCTGCCCCCCCGGGGCATGCTCCCCCCAGGGAGGGTTTCTGTGTGTGCAGCACAGCTGTTTTGTTTCGCCGTCTGTGATGACAAAGCGGCACGCAGGTGACAGCCAGGACGCAGAGCAAAGAGGTGCATCTCCATACGCCGCCTGCCGCCTGTGGCCTCACTGAGGCTCTTTGTCTGCCAGCTGAGCGCGGGTCCTAGAGAAAAGCTGCTTTGCAGGAAGGCAGGCAGAGGGAAGGCGGGACCCGGCCCCGAAGGGGGACAGGCCGGGCTGGGGCAGGAGGAAGGGGGTCCCATCGCTCCTCCTCCATCCGACTGTGGTAGGTCCCCCTGGGGACCGAGGTCGGGCTCTAACACAAGGACCCGCCAAGCACAGGCCCCGAGGGGGAAGCAGCCTGGAAGGATGGAGGCCTTGCCTGCCCTCGGCCGGGCCTGGCTCTCTCTTCACCATGCGCTCTGCCCTGCCTGCAAAGTCCAGCACCAAGGGCTATTCTCTGCTGCACACAGCAGGCTTCCAGGAGGTGCTGGGGGCAGGGTGGCCAGCCCGGGGTCCACTGGAGTGAGGGAATGGGGGCCGAGGGCCGCCCTGGAGTCTCTCAGGAGAAGGCTGGGCTCTCGTGGTGTCTGGGGTGGAAAAGCGCAGTTTGGGTTGTGAGGCAGGCGTCGAACAGAAGGATGTGAAACAATTCGAGTCCCGAGGTAAAGCCGTCAGGCGTGGCAGAGCGCGGCTAACAGTTCTCCCTGGAGGAGGTTCTTGTGTCTCGCCTGAATTCCCCGTCTCTTTGCGGGTTCCCTCCTGGGTCCTCGAGGGCACCAGAGCCCGGCTAGATCGCTAGCATTCCGTCCCGCATCTACAGAAGGGCGGGGCTCCACGTGGATGAAGGAGTTCAGCAAGGTGCCCACACCGGAGGTAAGGGGAAGGCTTGCAGAACTGGCTTCCCAGCCAAGTGGCTGACTCAGTGGAATTCACAAGCACTTACTTATTTAGCTCGAAAAATATTTATTGAGCCCCGATGAGTGCTAGGTGCTCTCCTAGGTGCTCTCCTAGGTGCTCTCCTAGGTGCAGGTATCGGAACTCAACCCCCCACCCTCCCGCCTGCTGTTAGCCCCCATGCTAACGGGGCAAGACAGACTATAAATGAGAATAAAGTAAATAAGTCATGCATCTTAGAAAACAAAAAGAGTGATGAGACAGAGGGTGAGCACCGGCGGCAGGGAGAACTGCGGTATCTGGGAAGTCAGGACGCCGCCCCAGGAGACGCTGTTTGGGCTGAGATCCGACCGTGACAAGGAGCCTCGTCCTGAAGTTCTAGGGAAGAGCATTCCCAGAGGGAGAAAGCAGCTGGTGCAAATGCCCCGGGGTGGGAAGAGGCTTGGCCTGTTTGAGGGAGAAGGATTTGGGCTGAAGTCAGAGGTCGGCGGTGGGGCCTTGGACACCAAATTACAAAGGAATTTCACCTTTGTTCTAAGGGCAGCGGGAAGGCCTTGGAAGGTTTTTAGCAAGAGAGAGACGTGATTTGATCTTCAGGAAGGTCCCTCTCGCGGTTCTGTGGGGAGCGACCCGCTCAGGGCTCTGTGGCGTTAATCCAAGTGGCTCTGGGGGTAGCAGTAGGGGTGGAGAGAGTGGGCAGATGCTTGAGGTTCTGGACAAGGGCGGCAGCACTTGGGTGGGACACGGGAAAATGGTAACAATTCGGTAGAAGGTGTGTCCCCACGTGGGGAGGTTTGGGGAGGAAAAGCCAGTTAGGTTTTGAAGTTGTGAAGTTTGAGGTGCCTACTGGTGACCCAAGGGGGCCGGCAGCAGGCAGTTGCAAGTCCTAAATCCTAGGAGCGCGGCTTGCCTTGGAGGAGCCCGTGGTTCCACTGAGACGGAGTCTGGCTCCGGAGAACAGGCTTGAGGTCTCACTCCTCCCATCTCTACCCACAAGCCTCAAAATACTGCTTCATTAGACGGGCACCGACCCCGCTCTCTCAAGACTCCCTGTGGAGGAATCACAGAATTTCTCCCAGCTCAGAGATGCCGGGACTCCGGGAGACTTGGCGGCGAGACATCGAGAGGCTGAGTCTCGCTCGAGAGAGTCTGAGAGCTTTGACCCAGAGGCCAAGGTCACGGTAAATAAGCGTCCCTAAATCCCAAAGGTTGGAACATCCTAAGCTTTCGTGTGACTCCCCTCTGACAACTGTTAGGAGGTTCCTCTCTTTCATGCAGCCTTTTTCCACAGGTGAGAGAAATCTGTCTAAAGTGAACATCAAGGGTGGTCCTAACAGGAAGAATGAGGGGAGGGGCCGAGGGGCCTCCCCAAGCCTTAGAGAGAAATGGGGGGAGGGGAGCACGCCTCACCTGCCGCTCAGGTGCTGCACCTGGGTCTGTCCTCTTTGTCGTGAACCGAGATGTGGGCCTACCAGTCCCCTTCCGGCCCCCCGGACCTTGCAGCAACAAAGAAGCCCCCGAATACGATGCAAAGTCTCGCCAATGAGCCGTCACTGGGGTGACTGCAGAACGTCTCGGGAACGCGGCCTCGTGGCTGGAACCCCGACCCATCCCCGCATCACGGGCCCTGAGCGGGGAGCTTGCCCAGGCCTGTCAGCCCCCTCCTGATGGCGGCTCAAGTCAGGCCAGAGGAGAGGCGAGGTGCCTGACAGACAGCGGTGCGTGGGTCCTGCTCCTGTGTTCAGGGCAGGCGGCTTGGGCGAGGCTTCCCCGGCCGTGAAGCCCCAGCGATAGCAGAGCCGGCCTGCTGTGTGGACACGACCTCAGGACACAGCGGGCCTGGCACTCAGCACACTTTCTATATTCTTGTCTCTGACGGTAGGAGGCCGGCCTCATTTCTTTATTCTTTTCCTTTCACTATAACCCGCCTTTCTTTCTATTCTCTGGCCCCAGATTCCTCTTGGCATCTGGGCACTGGCTTGCGTTCTCCAAGCGTTTGGGGACCAGAGCGGCGTGGCGGCCCTTGTGAGCGGCGGCATCAAAGCCTGGTTTTCTGGGGCTGGGAGCCTCCTGCAGGCCCGGGCGACACGGGCCCAACTTGCGAGGAAGGAGCCCTCTTACAGATCGGGCTGGGGGGCCGGAGCGGAGCGGGGGGGAGGGGCTGTAACTACCCACGGAGGCCCTGAAATCCAGCCTCGCTCTCTGTGGGAAAGGGGAGAGCGGCCTTCCCAGGGCGCCTGCCTCGAGCTCCAGGGATGCAGGTCCGGAGCCGCCGCTGCCCCCACCAGGAAGCTAGTCTGCAGGCTGCTAGTGGCCCCCCTCCCCCGCTCATGGGCCTTCTCCCTCTGACTCAGATCTGACGTCTTCTCTCTCCACCCCCCCACCCCGTCCCCAAACACCCCCATGGCCTGGCCTGGCCCGCTCCTGGCAGCCGTGGGCGTGCAGATGAGGATGGAGTTCCTGCGGCGTACGTTCTGGGCGGCCACCCGGCAGGTGGGTGCCAGGGGTCGGGGGGGGGGGGGCTGGACGCTCAGGGTGAGGACTCCCGACCTGTGCACCTGGCTGCTGCCACGAGCAAGGCCCTGCCTGCATCTCAGCGCCCGGACCCCCTGCACACACTCCCCGCGTGTACACGCAAGGCACGCGCCACGGGCGCACCGCACAAGCACACACACACGTCACACGTGCACATACCCCTTGAGTACACACCGCATTCACCAAACGGGTATGGGGCACACCCCTGCACACACATCACAGGTGTGCCGTGGACTCCATCCCCACACAGATGCATCACACACACGCACACACCACACACACAGGTGCACAGCTCATGGTTCCCCTCTTCCCTCCAGTGCGGCGCTGCGGAGGGTCCGTGCCCGGAGAGCTGCCAGGACAGTGTGAGCTCCCCACGGGGGGAATACGGTGGGAGAGGGAAGCAGCCCCCAGCCCGCGTCCTCCCGATGGGCCAGCCCCTCCTTCCCTGCAGCCCGGGCTCCACACAGAGGGCCTCCCTACACGGTCGGGCAGGCAGGGGCCGGGGCTCAGTGGCAGGGCCTGGCCTTGACCTCCTTCTGGGTCTCTTCCCAGGGCCTGGACTGCTTCGTCATAGACAACAACGGATTCATCCTGATCTCGGAGAGGCCCCAGGAGGTAAGGCACTCGGGAGGCCCAGCGGCCTTGATGGTCAGAGAAAGCCCAGGGCCAACTAGAGGAAAAGGTCTGATGAAAATGGAGTCTCTTCCTAGAACCACAGCCAGCACCGCAAGACCCCCAGATCCAGACTTCTCAACTCACACGCCCAGAGGAAACCTTACGTCTTGGGTCTTCTCCCACGATTGCTGGCAGGGAGCTGTCCACATGATGAGGCCCCAGCTTTTCTGTCTGCAGCCTTGCCCTGGGGGCCTCCCCCAGAGTCCTACACCCGCTCCTACTGCCCACCCCCTACCCCCTCCGCCTCTCCCCTCTCCCATCAGTCCGTTCAGGCGGCTGTAACAAAACCCACAGACTGGGCAGCTTACAAACCACAGTTCTGGGGGCGGGAGATGCGAGACCAGGGTGCCAGGGGCCGGGGTAGGCCCCGTCCAGGTTGCAGGGCTCTCACTGTGCCCCCTCCTGGCGCGAGGGACAGGGAGGCCTCTGGGGTCTCTTTTCTAAGGGCACCAACCCCACTGTGAGGGCTCTGCCCTGGGGGGCGTTTCAGCATGTGAATCTGGGGGACACACAGGCCACAGCGCCCACCCTTCCATCTCCTTGGGGCCGGGTCCAGGCCTTCCCGCTTCCCGTCTGGACCTCCCTTGTGGGAAATTCTGTCCTAACCCTCCAACCTGGCTTTGCTGCGAAGGGAGTGAACGGTGGCACTCCCCATCACACGGCACGGCTGCGCACCCAGGAACCCCACGTGCCCAGACCGGCCGAGGAGAAGGTACAGCCACAGCCTTGTATTTGCTGAGCCCCAAGTTATTTATTTAGCCAGAAATTACACCTGAACCAATGCTGAACACATTCACCTAAAGCGATGCCTTGAAATGAGCCGGGAGCATCAAGGGGCCTCCAGCCTAAGGGACACGGGGTGTGGTCCAGCGGGAGCTTTGCCACTAATCAGACGTGTGGTTGGGTGGCCTGGGCCCATCTCCCCCTCTTGGAATAAGGGCGGGGGCTGCGTGATTTCTCAGGTCTGGGTGCCCGGGTGCCGCAGAGCCGTGGGGAGCGAGCCAATCAATGACAGCAAAGTCACTCAGACTTATATTTCTCTAAGTATTTACCCTTATGTCCTCAGCCATTACGTTATCTTATCACCCCGTGTGTAGTTTCAAAAGGCACCTCACATCCTTTGTAAAACAGAGGACGTAAGTGAAATCTAATTTTCGTCACAGGGTTGGGACCTTCCAGGGGCTTCCACACAGCCCCCTCCCCCCCAACCAGGCCCCATCAGGGGTGGGACGTCCCTCCATCATCTCTGGTGACATTATTAGGCTCATTTTATACCCGAGGGACAAACTGAGGCTCTGCCAGTTCAGGTTATTAACCCAAAGGCTCATGGCTGCAGAAGAGGCAAACTTTGAACCTAGAGATACACGTAGAGCCGCAACGGGGGGGAGGTTCTAGAAGAGCCCTCCCGGGAGGGGGAGCAGGCTGCGGGAGCAGTGGCTTTGATGGGACCGAGAATTTGTAGGGCGGGGCTGGCGTCCTCGCTGGGCTGGCGGGTGTGGCATCCGGTCTGCCAGGGGTCATCCTCCCGCCGAGCCCCTGCCCCAGGTCATTAGGACCCAGAAGGCCTGGCCTGCGTCAGTCTCCGGGGCTGGTGCCGGGGCTCTGGGGGCTCTGCGGGTGGCGGTCTCCTCCCCCTGGACGGCTCTGACCCCAGACTGGGCTGTGAGGCTCTGAGACGGCTGGAGGGGGTAACGGCGTGTGCGGGCAGCCCTGTGTCAGAAGTCACGATGCCTGTGCTCGGTGGACACTGGAGACTAGAGTGAGGCCTGGCCTGAAGGTCCGCGGAGCACGGAGCTGGAAGCCGGGCGCTGACTGTCCAGCCATCCAGACATTTCTGCTTTTTTTAAACTCCTTCACTCCACAGCCCTGCCGCACTTACCTGTTGCTCTGTAACAAGTCACCCCCAGCTGGAGGGCTTACACCCCAAGACCCACGATCTCCCAGCCTCTGTGGTGAGGAGCCGGTGTGCTCGGCGGGCGGGCCAGGCTCGGGGTCTCCATGAGGCATCAGCGGGGCCTGACCTGCGAAGGGCCAGATCCCGCTGCCCCGGGGGCCTCCTGGGCTGCGGAGAGCCAGTGAATGTCAGCGGCATGAGGCCGCGGTGCCCTGGGACCGGCTCTCAGAAGGGACAGCGCCACTTGGACCGTGTTCTGTTCACTAGAAGCAGGTCGCTGGGTCCAGCCTACACGCAGGGGAAGGGTACAGAGCCCTGAGGCCCAGGAGGCTGGGCGACTGTGACCCGTCCAGGCTCTCCCACCACAGACCCCTACCCCCTCCCCAGACACACCCAAGAGCCTCAAGGGCCCGTGACCTGGCCCCTCCCCCTTCGTTTGCCCCTCCCCCTTTCCTCCCTGGGCCTCAGAGTGCGGTAGGGGGACCAGTAGCCTCTGGGGGATTGATAGAAATGCAAGTTCTCAGGCCCCGCCCCAGACCGAGTGAACCAGAAACTGGGAGTGGGCGACCACCTGCACTGCAAGCTCCCCCCACCCCCCCGAATGTAATGAGGTCCAAGGACCACTGCCCGGGCCTCTGCCGGTGGTCTGGACGCACCTTGCCACCTGGGCTCACGTGCCGGAAGGCCCAGGTGACACTCCCTGTTCTGCCAGGTCCGTCCCGGGGCCCAGGGAGGGAGGCCTGTTGCTTCCATGGTGCCAGTGGGGGCTGCCCTCCCGGAGAAGAGGCGGGTGCTCTCTGCCAGGGCAGCCTGTCCTGGAGGTCACGTTGAACGGGGGGCACCTTTCTCCAGTGTCCAGGAGCTTGTCTTACTCTCAGGAAACTCCCCTTCCAGAATCAGGGGTCTGGACAGCGGGGATATCGGTGAATAAGCCTGGAGTCAGGACAGACTCGGGGGACAGGCTCGTGGGGAGGGAGCCAGCCTCCCCAGGAGCCTCGGTTCCACCCCGATCAGGAGGCTCAGATCACTCAGCCTCGCCCTGGTCGCTTCCCTCACTCTGCCCTTCAGCAAATGCGCAAACAATCACCATGGCCTCTGGGGATCCGCCCGCCAGGATCTCGCTGTCTGGTAGCACAGACACACACACATGCACGTGCATAGAACACACACGACAAATCAAGTTTCACCTTCCTGCACGCGATTCACCCAGAAGTGTTCAAAGAATTCTGCACCTTTTAAAAACAAATCTGATTGCAACGCCTAGATTGATTTCACACCAACTTAGAATTTAAAAGCACTGAGAGGCGTGGCTGGAGCTGTCCCAGGAGAGGGCCGGTGGAGTGGAGTCAGATGGGCCACGATTCAAGGGCGTCTGGAGAGGAAACCCAAACACAGGTAAAGTCTGGCACTCAGAGCAATGTCCTCATCCTGCTTTCCCCCCTCCTCGCCCTCACAGATGGGACGATTCCTGGGGGAGGTGGACGGCGCCCTCATGACCCAGCTGCTCAGCATGGGGGTGTTCAGCCGGTAAGTAGGGCAGGCGTCACACACCCCCCCGGAATACACACTGAGGAGGGGGGGTCGGATGCTAAATGGACCAGACAGACTTCAGAGCCCGACCTCAGAACCCACAGTGAGCCCCACAGGGCTCCAGAAGCAGCCTTTCTGAAGCCTGGAACTTGATGGGGGCGGGGGAGGGGGGAGGACGGGGAGGGGGGAGAGGGGCTGAGGTCATGTGACCCTTAGCAGGAAAACCAGATTTGCCGTTCGTTGTCTTTGAAGCACAAAGACAAGAACAGAAATGTCGTTTTCTGACCTGCCGATCACGCACCCTCCTGGATCCAGGTGTCCAAAAACCTGGCTGCAAACTCCCCCAGGGCGGGGCGGGGCGGGGGATGAGGTCCGGACTGCCATGCCCTGCTTCTGGTTTCAGAGTGACCATGTACGACTACCAGGCCATGTGCAAACCTCAGACCCACCACCACAGCGCCTCCCAGCCCCTGGTCAGCGTGAGTGCCACCCCAGACCCCGCCCCCGCCGGACGCCAGCCTGTCCCTTTCTCTCCAGGGCCCCAGGGCCACTCAGTCCTCTCCCAGCGCTCCCCGCATGCAGCCCGCTCCCCCGCACCAGGGTCTTATCTGGGCGGCCTCAGGGCAATTGCTCTGGCAGAGGAACAGGCTGCAGCCCCTTTCTTGACTGGTTCCCCACCTTCACCCCCAGTGCCGTCCACACATCATCAGGGACCCCAGAGATGCCACCCAGTGTGATGACAGGCATCGTCCGCCCTACAGTAGGAATTCCCCAGAAACCGCAGCTTCCCGCTGCTCCCGCTGCCGGGAAGGGGCGGGGGAGACCCCGGGGTGTGGTCTCTGATGATGCAGAGCGAGGGGGCCCTGGGGCTCACGGTGTGTTCCCTCTCCTCCCAGCCCATCGCTGCCCTCCTGACTGCTACCAGGTGGCTGGTGAACGAGCTCTTGCTGTGAGTGAGGGGCGGGGGGGCTTTGTGCAGGGGTGGTTTATGAGGGAGCCCTTTGAGGGGAGCTGCCGAGGTCCCCACGACCCCAAAGGAGGAGGGTGAGGTCCCCAGGTGGAACCGGCCAGGCCTGTATGGGACGCCCCTCCTACATGCCGCTGCCACCAGGAGCCCTCAGCAGGGACAAGGGTGTCTTGGGGGCGAGAGGCAGACAGCTTGGGGCCCCACTGGAGAGGGCAAGCAGGTCTCCAAGATTCACTTGTGCCTGACAGGCTCCTGCTGGAGTGGAGCGCCTGGGGCTCCTGGCGTGGGGACAGCGGGGCCGAGGGTGAGTGTTGTTCCAGCCTCCACCTGGAAACCGTCACCTCAGGGGGAGGGGCGGGGGCTCCGGAGTCCACCGCTCACATCTGTCCTGTCGGCTTCTCTCATCACCTTCCCTCACCCCTGTGTGACGTCACACCATCCCGGGTGCCACCAATCCACGTGACATCATCCATCCCACGTGACGTCATTCACCCCGTGTGACATCATCCACCTCGTGTGACATCATCCATCCCACGTGATGTCATTCATCCCGTGTGACATCACGCCCACATGTGACATCACCACCTGTTTGATATCATCACCACCCCACGCCGTGCACGGGTCCTGGGCAGCCAAGGCCGTCTTCCATCACTGTAAGTAGGGCGGCCAAGCAGCTGGGTGCTGGGCTGGGCGCTGTCCCGGGAAGTTCCCTCCATCTGGACCCCCTGACTCCAAAGGCCCCTCCCAACTTACAGCCCTGCTCCTTCGGGGTGTGGGTGTAGCCCAGAGCTCATCCCACGCAAGCGCAGCCCTGCCCCAGGGAAATGCAGCACCCCAGCCCTCTCCTGGTCTGAGAGCGCTTACAGCGCCAGGAGGAAATCTGCGTGGTCCCGAGGCCGTGGCCCCTCGCGGGCGAGCGGGGTCTGCTCCCCCAGGGGTGGACGTGGGCTCCCCCAGGGGTGGACGTGGGCTCCCCCAGGGGTGGGCGTGGGCCGTCCGGGGCGGCTGCCAGGCCTTTGCCCTGGGTTAGCTGAGTCCTTTCTGGGCCGACTCGAGGGACCACACAGGCCCCACTGAGGAGCCCAGGAAGCTGGGCGCAGGGCCCCCGCCTGGCTCTCCAAGTAGCCACGGGGGCAGGGGGCGGGGGCAGACCCAGGGCTTGTCCAGGAGCTTCCCCCCTGCACGGAGGGAGGGGGGAGAGGACGAAGGGCTGCCGTCTCCCAGGGCCCCCCCCAGCCCCTGCCCTCCTCTCAGCCCCTGGACGTCACTGCTGATGGTGAGGAGAGAGACGGGTATCCCCAAGGGTCCCCAAGCGCGTCACCCACACGCAGCCACTCCCCTCCCCGGCCCCAAGTCCTGGCCGGGAGCCACCTGCCAGTGGACGGGTGTCTCACTCCTGGCGCGGTGACCGCACTGCCCGGGGCGTCAAAGCCCATCCCCGCAGCTGTGGCCGAGGCACCCCTGAATCCACGCCCTCTCCGTGTCCCCGCAGCCCACAAGCACAAGAAGCAGGACGTGCTGCAGCCCTGCGACACCACCTACCCCGCGTTCGTGCACGAGACGGCCATCCGGGGGGCCAACGGCATCGTGGAGTGCGGGGGCTGCCAGAAGTGAGAGGGGCTGAGCGGGACGGGGGAGGGATACCCGCGGGCGAGGCTCAGAGCAGAGACCACAGGCCGCGCGCCCAGGGCACCAAGTGCGGGGCTGGCCGGGGACGGAGAGGCGGCCCGAGGCCAGGGCAGGCTCGAGGAAGGGGCGCCAGCTCTCCCTTAGACGTCCGTCCACACAGAGGACTGAGAGGCCCCGGGATGCTCCTGGGAGTGGCTGGGGCACCTGGCACTTCCATCCCTGGGTCCCACTCCCGAGGGGAGGTCGCTGGTCCCCCAGCTCCGCCAGGCCCTGACCCAGGGAGGAAGGGAGGCCTGGCTGAAAGTGCTGGCCCGCTGACTCTCACCTGGACCCCGGGCCGCCCCCCCCCAGGAGGTTCTGTCCTGACCCCGAGGCTATGGTCTCCCCTAGGCTGTGCTGGAGGGAGGGATTCTACCATCACCGCAGCCAGTTTCTCGGGAATATTGTTATTTGTACACTTATCTCAGAGGCTGGCAGTGCGGACACATGAGCAGTGTGGGTAAAGCCAAGTCCTCAGAGCAGACGACCTTGATTTAAGAGGGGCTGTGTGGCCTCGGGCGCGTTACTCAACCCGCTTCTGGCTTCAGTTTTCCCACCTGCAAAACACGGATAATACCAACCTCATACGGCGCGGTGAAGGTTAAATATATACGTGTGCCTGTGTGCACATGTGTATGTATGCATGTGCGTGTCCACGTGTGAGTGTGTGCACGTGCATGTAGGAAGTCCTCCACCCCATAGCAGAGGCCGAGCGGTGGCTGTCGCCAACGCACTGGCCGAGCGAGGGACCACGACTGGCTTGCACCTGCGCTCCCTGCCCTCCAGGCGGCGTGTGGGACTGTGGGACCACCTCACGGCCCGGCGCGAGCACTGCATCCCCGCCCGGAGCAGGGGCGGCCGCGCAGCCCTGTTTGCTTGGGACAGTCCTGACTTGCTGTCCCCATGTGTGTCAACAGCAGCTCCTGTCCCCTCCCCCGCAGATGTTTGGGCTTCCTCACTTCCAATCTGCTAGGAAAGGAGCAGAGCAGCTGCAAAGGCTCGTGGGGAAAATAAGCCATGCAGCCCATCGGTTGCTGGGACGGTTCCCGGGCTGCCCCCCGCCCCCCCGGGCTGACCCGGCCCCTCCTCACACCCGCCTCCAAAAGAGCCTCCCCTACAAGCCCAGGGCCCAGCTGCTGCAGGAACCTCCACAAGCCACCTCTCTGCCGCAGGACGTTCGTGATGCAACAGATTCCCTCCAGCAACCTTCTCCTCCTGGTGACGGACCCCGCCTGTGACTGCAGCGTCTTCCCGCCAGTCCTGCAGGAGCCTATGGAGGTCAAATATATCCTCCCGACCCTCCAGCATGTACGGGCGAGGGAGGGGTGCCGGGTAGGACATGACACTGAGGGGCTCAGATTTTGAGAGGCAGAGGCCAGCCTCCCTTTTGCCACCAACACCACCCCTCCCCCAAGAGCATCGCTACCTGTCCTCCCCCCTCCCCGGGGCCCCGGTGCTGCTTCTGACCCCGGAAGCCACTTCCAAGGCAGCTGGTCCCACCAGAGGTCAGTTCTTCCAGAGCTCGGCCCCCAGAGTCTCCAGTACCAGCTCCGTCGGCAGGTGTGTTCACCTTAACAGGGAGTTCTGCACATAACGCCACGGTCAAGTGTGACAAGATGCGCTCCCGGAAGCTCCGCCGGCGACCGGATGCCTGCCACGCCTTCCATCCAGAGGTAGGGGCGGGGGGGGGGGGCTCCACCCCCAAACCCTCAGCCCTGAGCTTGTGCCCTTCAGATGTGAGCGCGTCTGGACACGTGGATGCAGCTGTGAGGGCACCCACACGTGTGCATTCACGCTGGGCCCCGTGTCATTCTGATACTAAGTCAGCGGGAGGGACCCGGGGTGTTTTACAAGGCGAGCCGCACCTCCCAGGGTCGGGGCCCTCAGTGCGTCATAACACAGCCTCTCCGTACGGCCCTCACTGCACTCAGCTCCACGTGGTCCAAGCAAGTAGGAGGAAACCGTTAGGCACGTAATACCGCTGGTGACGGGCCCTGTGCACCCACCACGTAGCTGGGCTCCTTGTACATGGGGCCGTCCCTGCTGGACATGGCTGCCTCCACACCCAAGGTGCTCCCAGAGTCCAGGGCTTCTCTGAAGCCCTTCTAAGAGGATGAGCCCACAGCCCCTCCAAGGCTGGGGCCAGCGAGAAGGCTCGAGTCCAGCTCTGGGGCTGAGTGAGCAGCCTCTGCCCTCCCCTAGAAGGCAGGGGTCTAAGAAAGGGGGCAGTATTCCCTCCGCCTGCTGGAACTTCCCTCTCTCCCCAGCCCCTTGGCCCCTATTAGTTGGCCCCAGCGATCCCTCTCCAGACCCCCGGCCACCTCTGCCTGGGGCGGTCACCCCATCGTGAATGCTCTGGGTTCACAGGAGAATGCCCAGGACTGTGGCGGCACCTCGGACACCTCAGCCTCACTCCCCCTGTTCCTGCTGCCTCTGGGTGCCTGGGTACTGCTGCCCCAGCTGCTGCGGTGACACCTGCTCCGGCCGGCCGGTTTTGACAAGGTGACCCTTCCAGAGACATTGTAAAGAGTCAGCAGCTGAAGTGGGGTCCAGCGCTCTACACTTAGGTTCTCACCCAGGTCCATGCTCATCCAGTCTTGGGCTGATGGTCCCCTGCCCCCGAGATTGCTGGACGGAACCAGAAATCACTCCCAGAGATCTTCCGGGTGCTTGGTACCGTCCACCCCGCGTCTCAATGGGCAGCCTCCCTGCCCTCCTACCTTCTCTTTGGAGTCCAGCGTGAACTCAATTTGGACCAAGACAAAAGAGTTTTGTTCCGTCTATTCCCCAGAAGTCCAGACCCAGCCAAAGAAAGGGGCAGCTCTTCCTAATGAATCTGGTTGGTCTTCAGTAGAATCCAAGGACTTAAACGTACTGAGAAAGAGGAGAGGAATGAGGCCAACAGCAGAAAGGGGAGGAGGGCAGGAACGGGCCCCACGGGAAACACATCTGCCCTAGGGTGAGATGCCTGATGGGGGACCAGCTCAGCCTCCCAGGTGTAGCTCAAAAAATGTGTGTGTGTGTGTGTGTGTGCGTGCGTGTATGTGCGTGTGCGTGAGAGACAGAGAGACAGGAGACAGAGAGAGACAGAGAAAAGGCAGGGTCCTTTACATGAACATGGCCACGCATGATGTCCACAAACTGTTGCTATTAAAAACATCTTTCCAAAGCCCTAGTGTTCACATCCTTCTAAGAAAAAGCCAGTAGGATAAGCTATACAGCTGCTGCCTCGGAAGAGGATGCGAAGTCAGGGGAGGTGGCAGGGACAGCTGCACCCAAGCCGAGGGGTCCCAGGAAAAAGAGGGGTCTTCACGGTGGCGTGGTCAGGGGGCTCCTGAGAGCGCCAGGCCCCCAGGAGGTCCAGGTCCCAGGCTGGCCTTTTTCTGGCCACTGACCTACAAGAGAGACTACCTGACTGTGTCCCTGGGGTTGGAACTTTGGGGAACACTGCCATTTGCAAAGCGGACTCCAGTGGGAAGGGAGACACATCTGGGTACCCCTCCCTCAGGGTCTCGGTGCCGGGACTTCCTCCCCCGTAGAGCCGGCTCCCCAGGGACCACAGTCCCCACTGTGGGAGCAACACTAAAGGCGGAACAGTGCAGAAACTCTAGGGTGGCCTCCGATCTCTGAGTTTAACCGGCCTCCCAGGAGGAGGTCCAGCCCAGCCCCATGACGAGCAAGGACCATGTGCGCTGGGCCTCTGGGGACCCCCTCCCAGCCCCCCCCACTCGCACGTGCAAGCTTCCCACCAGCAAACAGCCTCGCCAACTCCTTCAAACACACGATGACGTTCGTGAAGCGCCTTCCACGTGAGGACACGTTACTCTCACTGCTGTCACGTTCCCCGTATCTACCTGTGAGGTGGGCACCAGTGGCCCAGTGACAGCTGAACTGGAGCCTCAGAGAAGGTGAGGGCCAAGGCCGGCTCGCTCAGCAGCCAGTTTGCGAGGCAGAACAGTGCTTGGAGAGCTGAACGCACCGTGGAAGTAACAGGCACCAACTCATCCAACCCGTACAACCACCCTCTGCCGTGGGTCCTATTCGCTCCTAGAACAGGAAACCCAGGCTCGGAGCTGAAACCTGGCTCCAAGTTATCGGAAGAGTATTGTGAGGCGTGAACGTGAGGCTCATATACTGAGCCTGAAACTGTGTGGCCTGCAGTCAGCACTAGTTACATGTCACCTACTCTCATCTATCAGAGCATCCTGTTTCGTGGCGGAGAGCCTGGAGAAATGACCATTTGGATGTCAAGAACAACAGGCGAGGTCACAGGTGCCCACCTGGTGCAGGTGGGCGAGGAGGCAGCGGCGGGCCCGTCTCCCGCCCCCTTGGCTGCTGCAGCCCAGCTCCCCACTTGGTGTCACAGAGACCTCGTGGCAACAGCCCCTCCATGCTGGGGCCCCTGGCTACCCTGCATCCTTCTGCAGCAACAGTACAAGCCCAGACCCTGACCGCCAGCCTCTCTCCAGGACAGCGTCCCATTCCCCACCCAACCAAGGAGAGCCTTTTCAGGCAAATTTATCAACTATCTTGGCCAGGTAATTTTTTTTAATATTTATTTATTTATTTAGGCTGCGCCAGGTCTTAGTGGCAGCACACGGGATCTTTAGTGGTGGCATGCAGACTTCTTAGCTGTGGCATGCGAACTCTTAGTTGCAGCATGCATGCAGGATCTAGTTCCCCGACCAGGGATCGAACCAAAGCCCCCTGCATTGGGAACACAGAGTCTTATCCATTGAACCACCAGGGAAGTCCCGGCCACATAATTTAAAAACCAAGCTTAGGCATGCCCTAGAGCCCTCACGCTGCAACTACTGAGCCCGTGTGCCACAACTACTGAAGCCTGCGCAGCTACAGCCCGTACTCCACAACAAAAGAAGACGCCACAAAGAGAAGCCCACGCACCGCAACGAAGAGTAGCCCCGGCTCGCCACAACTAGAGAAAGCCTGCGCGCCGCAACGAAGACCCAATGCAGCCAAAAATGAGGGACTTCCCTGGTGGCACAGTGGTTAAGCATCCGCCTGCCAATGCACAGGACATGGGTTCAAGCCCTGGTCTGAGAAGATCCCACATGCCGCGGAGCAAATAAGCCCGTGCGCCACAACTACTGAGCCTGAGCTCTAGAGCCCGTGAGCCACAACTACCAAAGCCCACGCGCCTAGAGCCTGTGCTCTGAAACGAGAAGCCACTGCAATGAGAAGCCTGCACACGGCAGAGAAGAGTAGCCCCCGCTCACCACAATTAAAGAAAGCCCGTGTGCAGCAGTGAAGACCCAATGCAGCCAAAAATAAATAAACTTAAAAAAATAAATAATTTATTAATGTAAAAATTAAATAAATGAAAACCAAACTTAGGAAGTGCTGGGGTAACTCCTGGCCTCGTCTGCTTCAGCCCCGTCTCCGCATGGCCAGGAGTGGACTGTAAGGCCTGAACTCCCTTTCAGAACCAACGGAAGCAAAAACCGTTCGATACACTATGGTTCTAACCACCCCCAAAGGACAGCAGGGGGCAGCCTGGCTCAAGCTAAAGAGCCATCACCTGATTTCTGAGGAACAAAGTTAAAACCAAAGCCATTTAGTCGATGGCAAGATTCTGGGCACAGAGTCCTGAAATCCCTATTCCTATAAACACCGTCACCTCGTGGGAGACCGAGCGCGCAAGGTACTGCCAGTGCCTTCCTCAGGGCAGGGATATACTAACTCCTAAGCCTGCCTAGTAATGTGTGTATTTTAGTGGAAGTGCTGCTGTCAGGTAAAAGGCTCCAACCACCGCTTCACAATGCCACGTGGAGTTTCGGTTTGGGAGGGCAAGGGAGCAGACACCTCTCGAAGTCAAAGAAGCAAACACGGAGGAGGAATGAGAGCAAGAGGTTGGCAAAGACGCTAGCCAATCCCTGTGGCTCATCTGAGAGATATTGACCTCGGGGAGCTGGGCTCACAGGTGAGAAAGCAGGTCCGGGTCCCAGCAGGCCCGGGCGCTGTCCCCAGGCCAGGGCAGCAGTGAGAGGCCTTCCCTCCCGCGTGGCTGGACATCTGCCATCACTGCAGAAGGTAGAGCTGGACTGGACTTGTTTGCCCCAAGGCAGGCAGCTGAAGGTGGGAAAATCCCTCCAGTGGGACACAGGGACCGGGGTCAGTGCTCCGTGCTGAGCAGACCCCTCTGGAGACCAGGGATTATTCCTGGGGTGATTCGGAAGCAATGGCACCTGGAGCCGTCTCCAGGCCGCAGAGCGCTAGCAACCATCGGCCCAGATTCAAACACATCCCTATCCACTTCCTTTCCAAGGCCACGGACATGGCTGAGAAAGCCTTCCAGCTCAGCAAAGGACTAGGGAAAACCAGGGGGTGTCTGTAGGCCTCGAGGACTGTCACCAAGAACAGGATGCCACCAGTTCCCATTCCCGGGTGACCTACGCAAAAACCCTCAAGTTATTTCTACATTTAAAGTGAGAATTCATCCAAATACTGGAAATCCCCCTGAAAATACTAAATTTACCTAAGGCAAAGGGGTTGGGATTTCCTCTCTTTTCTCGAATTACATGGAAAGGCTAACAAACGCCCAACCTTCGGGTCAATATACATGAGACCCTTTAATCCGGTGTTCTTCTTCGTGTAAAGAACGCGGGCATGGGCGTCAGACCTACCCCTGTAGCCTCCTCACCTATAAAACAAGAGTGAAACAACACAGACGTGTTCGGAGGGTGCTGCATTCGGTGGGATGAGGCATTGAGGCCTTTAACAGATCCCTCTGCATGAGGCACTCCTTAGGGAGTATTTTTCTAACTTTAACAATAAATTAAGAACTGCCCCTTAGAGCTAGCTCTCCCCTCCATTCTACACCTGGTACCCCCAGTTATGATGAAAGCATGAAGGCTGGGAAAATCTGAGTTGGGCGTAAGCACTTTGTTTTTTAAACTGCACCATCTTTATTAACTCATTACTATCCTGCCTGCCTTAGAACACATTAAGAAAATTCAATGGAAACGCAAAATACACAAATTACAAGGCTATCTAAAATCGCGAGAATTTTCAACTTGCACAAACCCTCAACGTTATATGTGGAAGTGACAGTATACGGTGTAACTTTCAAACAATTGGTGGCCCAACTGAGTACATACACCCCCTAAATGTCCTCAGATACCCTATTCAGTATAGAAACTACCCCTAGTGGCCAAAGAATTCTATTAATAATTCCACAAGATCTTAACTTGTGGAAAAGTTAGTCCACGGAGAGCTTTTTCAGAATGGTCTTCAGCACTCAGACTGGGACATTTCCGAAAATTTAAGCTTCAGTGACTAAGTTCAGGCTTCAAGTAAGAAGTACCAAAAGCTATGGACAGGAAAGTTGAGGCAGTAACAACAAAGTTCATATTCCATTTGGTTCTTTTTATTAGAAGGTGAGCAATACAGCAAGTAGGGAAATCCCATGGTGAATGGAACCATCACATAAATGCCTTTCTGGAATCCCAACCCTCTACGATCCCCAAAATTGTGCTTTGTGGCTTCAGCAACTTATAAACGGTAAGGGGGAAAATACCGAAAAGGCCACTATTTAATGGTGAAAGGATGAAGCTGTTAGCGGTCCTAACCAGCCTAGGACCCAAAAAGAAAATTAAAATCTGCACAGAGCAAGCAAGCCTCTGCCTGCTGAGAGTAAGGCATCCAGGCGCCAACCTGTGAGAGTTCTCAGCGAGCTGAGACGTGCGCGAACGGCGGGGTAGGAGCTGCAGACACACCCGTGGATGGGCGTACACGCCGCCACGCTCCCCAGAGCGAGCGGCGGCTGCTACTGGAGGACGTCTTGAGTGGTGTCAGCTTCATTTTCCTAAGGGTTTGTGCTATGTTGAGCCAGATTCCGCTCCTCCTTTGCAGTGTGGGGCGACCGGGCCCTGGACTGCCGCTTCTGTTGGTGGCGTCACAGGGCTGTGCAGACACACGCCCTGTCCCCCGAGGTGCGTGACCGAAGAGCAAGTGTGGCTTCTGATATGTGCTGCTGCTTCATGAAGCGAAGTGTGCTTCCTCCCAGGTGGGCCCGTCCTGCTGGGCTGGGCTTCCCCACGGGAGTGACACCGCTCGTCCTTCTGCCGGCACGGCACCAGCTCACCCACTGAGTCTTTCGCTGAGCCCACCCGGCACCCAGGGCAGTGACCTCACTCAGAATCAAAACTCTCGTAAGTTCTTCGCAAGTTCTTCAATGGATTCTTTCTTCCTGGCTCCCAGCTTTTGCTGGAGATTGGAAGGGGCGAGAAAGTATAACCAAGGAAAAACCCCATACTGAATTAATAGGAGACCCTTCCCATACCCCCAAACACCCCCTGGAGGCTGCCGACCCCCACGCTCGGGGACTCGATGTTCACTGCTAGTCTCCGCCACCCCGAGGATGTAGTTTAACCGCCTGAAATCCTGGCTGAGAGTAAGAAACTGGACTCAAGGGTTATTCTGATGGCCCTCCCATGAGCCCAGGTCAGGATTCCGGGAGCCAGACCCTCCCCTACCACCTTCTGACACCCTAACAGGGCACCTCTGGGACATGAGCAGCCTTTTTCACTTCGAGCAGCTCGTCAAAGACTCAACAGCTTCCAGGATCCGGCCAGACCCCGTGGCAACAACACAGCATTTCCTTGTGAGACTCGCCACCACACTAGCCCTGAGAAGTGGGGTCCTGGGGTGCTGGCCACTCAGGCGCTGGTGGGGCAGTGGGCTCTGCTTTAGGGGCATGCCGCTGGCTTTCCTGTTTGTGGAGAGGTGATGCACCTGCCACCAGGGGCACCAGGACAGCACCACAGGCAAACCCTCTCACCCACGTGAATGTGTCAGGGGCACCTGGAATCCCTCTGTGGCTGGCTCCATGCCAGGAACTATGATGCCAGGAAAGGTCGATTTTTATTCCCGGGAGGAGGAAGGGTAGTTTCATGGAGGAAAACGTACAGGGTGGTCCAGAGCTCCACAGCAAGGACACGGAACACTCTCACCCCCGCCCCACCCCTGGCAGCCAGCCGAGTCGCCACCAAGTTGAAGAGGACGCAGGAAGGGCTGCGATGGGCCCCTGTGCCAACAGTGCCCCCCCCACCGCCCCTCTGCCAGCCTAAGTGACCTTCCCAAGTAGGCGGCTCTAATGACACAGTCACTAGAGCCTTGATCTAACACATCCCGTTAGCCTTTCACGCGCTGTTTCCACTGAGAAAACGCACGCTGCTCCCGTCCACCTCGGGGCTCCCGAGGGCTCTCAGGTGCGAGAGCGGCCATGCGACTGCCGGGCTGGGCCGTAGGCTTGCCCCACCAGGGCCCAAGGTATGCCAGCCTTCAGAAGGCACCCTGGTGCACAAGGCATTATACATTCTGGGGCTGTCACCTGATCATCCTGCCGTCGCTTGTGCAAAATTGAAACAGTGTGTGGTACTTGCATGTTTCATTCTATACAAAAATCGTCCCTCCCTCCCCTACCCCTATGTTTTAAACATTTATATAAATTTTTATTTAAACAGTAAGTTAGAAATCTTATTTACATTAATTTCTTTGTTCTCCCAAAAGCACACCCCCCCCTTATAGGATATAAATGTTCACCGAAACTGGTTTGCGTTACTGTTTTCAGGAGAGAGGAGGGAGAAGAATGAGCCTCCAGCTAAACTGTCCCAACATCTACGAAGAAGCAGGACACGGATCAGAAGCCAGCTTGCCCGGGTCTCACAGTGCCCTCACGCAGCAGACCCAAGAACAAGGCAGGGTTTGGGTCGTCTCTCCTCTTCTCCACCTCTGAGGTGGGATTTATTTTTGTTTTCTCTTCCCAGTCGCAGACCACCTGGAGCCCTGGGGCATCACAAAGCCCACGAGGCTGCCAGGGTTCGGGGCTCCTCCGGTACTGGCGTCACCGGCCAGTGAGGGGGCCTGCAGGCACCGCAGGCCCTGGTTAAGGGTCACAGTCCCCGGGCACCGGCAGGTATCACAGTGCATCTTCTTCACTGCAGCCTCCGCCGATCATGAAGCGGAACTCCTGGAGGTTCGAGACACCGTGGAAGTGAACGAAAGCGCCGGCCACCACGAAGATGTGGAAGAGCTGATGGGAGTGGAACTGGAGCAGGGCGGGGTGTGGGGGGAGAGAGACACATTGTTAAACGTTGGCAGAAGGTCCTGAAGATCATTTACGCTGAGCAGGGGGCGGGAGTGGATGCCACAGCTCAGATTCCAGGCATCCACAGACCTCGGAGCATGCAGCAGGCATATCACATTCTGCTGAGTTGAAGGCCAGCTGTCCCCACAGAAATCAAGCTGCAGCCCTAAGCTCGAGACATGAACACATGCGTGCCTGACACTGGGGACTTGGCGGACTCGGGGCAGGTGCTGCCAACAGGGCACAAAGCCCTGAGGACCCCGTGATGCCGAGCAGCGGGCGACAGTCAGACACAGGGGTGTTTCCCTCACTGCTGTCATGGACTAGGACATCATTTATATGCTGCTCTCCTAGGAAACAAAGGGACTTCCAGGATGGGGTAGAGGGTCAAAATACCTGCTGGCTAGAGTTTCCTTCAGCTCTAAGACGCCAGAATTACATGAAGATACGACATCAAAAGACTAGTAGAGGGAGGCTTCCCTGCTGGCGCAGTGGTTAAGAATCCACCTGCCAATGCAGGGGACACGGGTTCGAGCCCTGGTCCGGGAAGATCCCACATGCCGCGGAGGAACTAAGCCCATGCGCCACAACTACTGAGCCCACGCACCTAGAGCCCGTGCTCTGCAACAAGAGAAGCCACTGTAATGAGAAGCCCGTGCACTGCAATGAAGAGTAGCCCCCGCTCGCCGCAACTAGAGAAAGCCCGCGCGCAGCAACAAAGACCCAACGCAGCCAAAAATAAATAAATAAATGTATTTATTTATTATTATTATTATTATTTTAAAAGGACTAGGAAAGCAGGGCCTTCTACTTCCTTCTCAAGTCAGAGGCTGGTCTACAAGCATGTGATGGTTCTGATTTAACTCGTTCTGTTGAATGCTAGTTCATATCAAAGGGGGTTATTGCTCAGTGTACCAAGTATCACTTCAAAACTTACACTATTCTCTCATTATAGTCTCAACATGAAAAATGGCAAAACTAATTATCAAGGGAAAGACATTGATTTCAGAAGTGTCAACTAGACGGATCCACAAGCCACTTCCGAAGAAATACTTCCCAGGAAACCAAAGGGGATGCATTTTCCAAAAAGGCGGGGAGGGGTGTGAAAATTTCTCCATATCAGTGTCAAAACCATGATGAGGCAATCTCAGAAAGATAAATTTGATCATTTGAAGTTCCAAAGATGACCTAAGTTAGCATTTTCTTTTATATGAATAGTAAGCTTTGAAGAGACAGAGGACCAGCTCAGTTTGTGATCATCAGTAGCTGCCTGAGGAGCAGAATCCCGGAAGGTCAGATCCCACCTCAGGCAGCACCGCACTGTTGACAGGCCTCAGGCCACCTTCAGTTACAAGAGTGTCTGTCTATTGGCCCATTGTATTTTCTGCCCCTTCTCTCCTCCTTTCTTACCATTAACCACATCTAGTTATCCTACCTCCTCTTCCAGCCAAACACGTGTATCAGTCCCTCATTACAAATCACTGAATTTTGGTATCAAAAAGGACCTTGGTAAAAACCTGGTCTGTCACCCTCATCTCATACACGAGGAAACCAGACGAAGAGGGACTAGAAGACCTGCCATGCCACACAGTATAGGGCACAGGAGCACAGACTGAAATTCCACTCGTGCCATCTAATAGGCAGAGGTGCTGGATAAGGAGTTACCTAATCTCCCGAACCCTCATTTCCCAAGCTGTCGAGTGAAGGCACTGATAGCAGCTGTTACACTTTACGGGGCCAGTGTATCTGACGAGGCCGTCCCTGTAAAGTGCTCCCTCAGCTCTGTGCCAGGCACCACCGCATGTCAGTTACCAATAAACACTAGTCAGTACTGTACTTACTGTCCAGAGAGAGACAAATCATGAGGGAGACTGAGGGCTAGGATACACATATCTGGATTCTGAGTCTGAACCTTCCTCAATTATTCCACTTCCCCGTCTGCCAATAACCCACTAGCAGATGGACGGATAGACACTGACCACCCCTGACCATACTCACCCAGATGTCACACTTGCCGGGAAAGAAGCGCTCGGGGATGCGGGCAGCGTACAGGGCTGCTCCCGTGATATACAGGCTGGCCATCAGCATCAACCAGCCGATCTGCCCTATGGTGGCGGCCTTCAGGAAGCCCTCCGAGATGACATAATGCAAGGTGGGAATGACGCCACTCAGGCCAAGGCCCAAGAACACTCCTGGGAATCGTAAGAACACAGTGAAAACGAGGAAGGAGAACTTTGGCACGGTACCAGTGATTCTGTAAACTGAATACTTCACAGCAGAATGCAACAACATCAGCTTTTTGGTCAAAAGGAAAATGAAGGTTCTTCAAACTCTGTGATTCTGACAGGCAAGACAGCACATCTAAGTTCTAAAAAGGAGATCTATTTACAAATGCAAAGAGCCTCCTGCTGAGAAAGGCTTAGCTTAACAAGTCAGCAGTATTCAAGGGGTCTGGAATTACCCTGCTGAGTGTTTTAGAAACAGACAGCTCTAGGGGTTTGCTCAAAGCACCCCCAAAGGCTGCTTCTTTAAAGACACAGATACACAGATACTTTAAAGACACAGTACAGAGCAGTTTTACACACTTCATCTTCCCTTTGAGGCACCAGACATTCCTGGGGGGAGAGTAGGGTGGAAAGGATGGAGGTGGGGATGAGGAAGGGAGAGGGCCCCAGAGCACCGGTCAGATAGTGTGTCAGCAAGGCTCCACCACGGCCGACTGCCCTCAAAACCCTCTACAGCAGTGCTTTTCAAACTTCTGGATATGACCTGGGTTATGAGACAAACTGAGTCTGGATGAGCCTTTTTTTTTTAATGAACTAGACTAAAATAAAAAATGTAAAAAAAAATCAGACTGTGTCAAGTGGAGGGTTAAGTGCCATTTTGTGCAAGTTTTATTATTATTATATATATATGTATATATATAAAATAAGACATGTTTAGGGTTGTAACAGAAAATGTCACGATCCAAAAAAGGTTAAAGGTAACGCGGATCTAAAACCACTGTGAAGGGTGTGGGTCAACAAAGCACCACAGGGACGTCCCTCAGCAGCCAGGAGCTGCTCCCACGTTCTGACACACAGGTAAGAACGGCCTTTCCCAAACAAACCACCATCTGGTAATAAGCTTTCTCAACAACAAGGTGCCTATTACTTGCTTTGGATGTTACAAGCAAGCGCCCACCGATGTGCACCAATACCTGTGCACCAATGCCGAGTGCACACTCGTAGATGACACGGGCATCCCCGAGGGCAGAGCAAGGGCAGTGCTGACTCACTATTTCCTACCCCACCCCCCCGAAAGCATCGTGCTCCTATCTCTTCACTGCGCTTCTCCTCCACGTGCTAAGCGGAGGCTGCTCGTGGTCGTGCCCATCATTCCCAAAGCCAAAGGCTCAGGAACGTGGTCCCTCTGATGTGCACAGACCGCAGGCCACGCAGCTCCACTCAGCCGGAGCGTTCCCATCTCTCGTGCTCCAGGCTGAACACCACAGCTGAGCACCGCTGGGGAAACCAAGTTCTCTGTGAGTTCACTATCAGCCTCTCTATTCAAAACGTTGTCTTCTTGTCCAATACCTGTTCCCCCCAAGATAGAGGCATATCACAGGAAAGGGGGGGACTGAAACCCAGCAGGACCTGGTGGGGCCCTCCCAGGCACAAAAGCCCTTCCGTGTCCCCCATTTCTTATTTGCAGGAAAAAGGTTTCAGCCTCCTAGACCTTTCCTGAGTTCCAAGGGCAGATTCCAACAGTCACTAATTAGAGGAGTGAGGGAATGCAGAAGCAAAGGCGGAACAGTCAAGAACAACAGTGCAGGAAAGGGGCACACGGTCCAGTTCCTCCTCAAGGGACCCAATCTGATGCATGTCTCAGAGCTCTTCTATAGGAACTGGGGCCCACCCGGTGGAGGATGGTGACTTCAGGCTGAGCACAAGCACGGGGACCCCAGACTGGCTGCAACCAGAAGGCCAACGACTGAGGTTTCTGGAACACCACCCGGTTACCCCCCCATCAATCAACCAGAGGGAGGTCACACACCATGCAGACCTCCCCCAAATTTTGCCTAGAAAAACTGTTCCCCCCAAACCATCAGGGAGTTCAAGTTTTCTGAGCACTAGCTGCCCCAGACTCCTCGTCTGGCGCCTTACAATATAAATGCTGCACTGTCCTCCACCACAAGCCGGTGTCAGCAGACTGGCACGGCAAGCAGACCCAGGTCTGGTTCAGTAACACTTGCAGCCAACCCTGACCACTGCTCACGTGCTCAAAGAAATCCTCAAAAGGGAAGAGGACAGAGTTACAACAGTGCTCATTAACATGAAGTTAATTCTAACTTCTAACCTTCTAGGTAACTGCAGATAAACTGTGGCTTAGACTTTTTGATACAAAATGGTTTAAAACAAAAAGGTTGAAAGGAAAAGTATTCCTTCTAATACTTCCTGTTCATTCTCAGGAGGTACTGGGTTTGACACTGGGTGGGCAGAAAATTGAAGACACAGCCCTGGCTCCGAGGGGTCAGTCACCAGTCTAGGCCCTCACACAGGAAGTACTCACACAGGAAGGGGCTTTTGGCTTTCCACTGATCTCCAACTAAACAGGCATTATCCTAAATACAAAAAGCCTCTTTATCTCTACATCAGAAAAGATATGTGGTTTAGAACACAATCAGTTGGGAGTGAAGACTTTTTTTTTACACATTTTAAAATGAAAATACATAGGAAAAAAAAAATTTTTTAATTAAAATGAAAATACGTAACAAAACAAAAATGACAACAAAAAAAAGAACTAATCACTATAAAAAGTACACCTTGAGCTGAGAAAGAGGAATCACTATTTTACAAAGGTTACGGAGCCACAGCCATAAGGACAGTGTATGGGCCTAAACTCATGTACACGGTATTGCCCCAAATACGTCAACTGCAATAGCTCAGCACCCCTCCACTCTGACACCCCTACTACATTACGAGGCCCTCGAGAACAGGAACTGTGATTTCTCCATCTTTGCACCACAAGTACTTCACGTAATGCTTGGGCAACGGTGACCCTTTAACAAAGCCCGGCAAATAGACGCGGGTCCAGCGTGGACCCTCGGCGAGCTCTTACCTGCTCTCACCCCCCGGTACTGCGGGGTAGCGAACATGTCCCACTGGGAGACGATGATGGCTGCGATGCCCAGCACACAGATGACAATCAAGTAGATGAAGCACGGCTGCGGGTTACAGTAGAAAGAGTAATAAAGCCAAGGGACGAAGCTTCCCATAATCAGAAGAGCAATGCCAGAGTAATCCAGCCTAGGACAGAAAAAAGAAAATCCATTTAATGTCAAAAAGTACTGCCTGCTACAGGTTCCGATCAAAGTTCCCAGCGGGTGGTATCAAGGGTTCTGCCACCTGTGCTGGAAGTTCTCCCCTAGCCCATGGTCTCTACATCACTGATCAAATATGGACTTTGCAGATACTTACTTAGAGAAGACACGGGAGACCCCTTCTGAGTGGCAGTAGACTGTGTGGAAGAGCCACGAAAAAGAAAGGCAGAGAATGGCCCCCAAGAAGAATAATCCAAAGACCACCTTCTCTTGCACGGGGGCCACAAAGGAGATGTTTGGACGAAACATATAAAAGATCCCCAGGCACAGGAAGAATACGCAACCTAGGAAAGAGTACGGGAAGAGAGAAAGGATTATCCTTTTGAAGATACACTGAAGTGTTATATACTGATTATGTTTTCAATCCTGACATCCAAATCGAAAGTTCCATGAGAACTTTCCTAATTTTTCCAAATAACTGAACCTTATCCAAAATGTTGGTCTACTCCAAATACTGTTGGTATCATATGCTCCTCAGTTTCACAAACTCAGTATACAGAATAACTTACTACTAATCCAAAAAAGAAAATAGACATTGCCTGCTACTTCTCAAAAAACTAGAAGAGAGTGGCAGGGACTTATACTACCAAATGTAAAACAGCTAGCTAGTGGGAAGCAGCCGCATAGCAGAGGGAGATCAGCTCGGTGCTTTGTGACCACCTACAGGGGTGGGATAGGGAGGGTGGGACGCAGATGCAAGAGGGAAGAGATATGGGGATATATGTATACGTATAGCTGATTCACTGTGTTATAAAGCGGAAACTAACACACCATTGTAAAGCAATTATACACCAATAAAGATGTTTTAAAAAAAAAAGATTAAACTAAAAAAGTAGAAAAACCCACTTCTACCTCTAGATCCCATGTGAAATTTCATTTATAAAGTTTTTGGCATTTATGCTGTAGCCCAGGTTTTGAAGGCCCGTTCTGCATTTTCCTTTGCAGTGAATGCTGATACCTCCAAACTCTGCTAGGAAATACAGCTTTTCTCCACCAATAGCTGTCTAGGAACCTCATGCTTCTCTGGTCCTCACCCGTTGGCCCAACAGATTGGGGAGTTAAGGACAGTGAAATGCCCATTTGGGCCATTTCATAACCAGTTTTTAAACTGTTCTTCACAGTGAGATACCATGTTCTTATTGCCTAGGGAAAGGCCACTTAACACAAGACTGGCACAGAAATTAAGAAGTTAAACATTGACTAAGTGCTTCTGTTCGATCCATTTAATAAAGCATTCACCCTCGAGCAGAAGTCAGCAACAAACCTGACTGTCTATTCTGCTCTCACTGCACTAGCAGTCTGGAACTTGCAGTCACAGCGGAAATCAAATGCGGGGTAAGAAATGCACATCAAATCGGGTCAGGCCAGACTATTCAGTATATTCACAAGGTTGTGTGATCATCACCACCATTTAATTCTAGAACGTTTTCATTACCCCAAAAAGAAGTCCTATACCTGTTCAGCCGTCTCCCATTCCCCACTAGACAACCCTAGGCGACCACTAACTTACTTTCTGTCTCTATGGATTTCCCCATCCTGGGTATTTCATGTACATGGATCACACCATACTTGGCCTTTGTGCCCAGCTCCTTCCACTTCGCATGTTTTCAAGGCCCACCCGTGCTGTAGCACATTATCAGCAGTCCACCCCTTCTATGGCCATTATGTGGATTATACCGCATTTTATTCACCCGTCAGATGATACATGGGCTGTTTCCACTTTCAGCATTATTATGAATAATGCTAAGAACATTCATGTACACATTTTTGTGTGAACATGTTTTCAATTCTCTTGGATATATACCTAGAATTAAAATTGCCAGTAACTCTGTTTAACTTTCTGAGGAACTGCCAAAGTATTTTCTGTGGGCTGCCCCATTTTACCTTCCACCAGCAATGCACGTGAGTTCTAGCCTTTCCACATCCTGGCAAGGACTCGTTATTTTCCATGTTCGTGAGAGCAGCCATTCTAGTGACTGTGAGGCGGCAGCTCACTGCGCCTCCCTCAAACGACCCAGGATGCTGAGCACCTTTCGTGTGTTCACTGGCCACTTGTACGTCTATTCCGATGCTTTCCCCATTTTAAAAGCTGAGTTGTCTTTTTATTGTTTATTTGTAAGAATTCTTCACTAGACCCTTACCAGATATGTGATTTGCAAATATTCTCCCCCATTCTGTGGGTTACCTTTTTACTTTCTTGATAATGTCCTTTGACATACAGAAGTTTTTATTTTTTTAATTTTTTGGTCACGCTGCACAGCATGTGGGATCTTAGTTCCCTGACCAGGGATCGAACCCATGGCCCCTGCATTGGAACTGTGGAGTCTTAACCACTGTACCGCCAGGGAAGTCCCAGAAGTTTAAAATTTTTTTTAGTATTTTACTTATTTGGCTGCGTCAGGTCTTAGTTACAGCATGCGGGCTTCCCTCTAGTTGTGGCGTGTGGGCTCAGTAGTTGCAGCATGCGGGCTTAGTTGCCCCACAGCATGTGGGATTTTAGTTCCCCGACCAGGGATTGAACCTGTGTCCCCTGCGTTGGAAGGCGGATTCTTAACCACTGGACCACGAGCAAAGTCCCAAGTTTTTAATTTCGATCAAGTCCAATTTATTTTTTCTTTGGTTGCTTATGCTTTAGGTGTCAATTCTAAGAAACTGTCACTTAATCCAAGGTCACAAAGATTTACATCTATGATCTCTCCTAATGGGTTCATAGTTTTAGCTCTTATGTTTAGGTCTTTGATCCATCTTAATTTTTCTACATGGTGTGAATAAGAAGTCCAACTTCATTCTTTTGCGTAATAGTTACTCAGTTTTTCCCAACATCATTTGTTGAAAAGACTGTTCTCTCCTCCACTGCATTCTTTCTTTAATGTGCAATCATGATGGAAAGAAATATCACAGATCACATTCTACTTCAAGACAAACTGAAACTGAACTGTGAATATTCTAAGTAATGACTTCCAAAAGTCAGCTTACTTCTATTAAATATTACCTTCCTCTCCACGCTCATTAAAACGTTATAACCCATTCTGTACAGTGCCTTTTCCTTTGCCTGGTTTAAGGACATGTCTGAAAATCTAGTAGAGAGAAATACAACCTAGCTATAATAAAACCATCGTGTCATCGAGGACTACCACAGAGACAACCACTGAGAAACTTCATCATTAGAAATCCAGAAAACAAAAACGGCAAATCCAAAATACATTTTTTAAGTTCCGTCCTTACCCTCAATTACACTGGTGGGGGGAGAAACAGAATGATCACATTGTATCACTGCTGTTACATACCTAAGAGATGTGTCCAGATGTTGCCTGTCTCAGTGTGTATTCTGAAAATGCTCTTAAAACAGGCCCGGAAAGAAGGCATCGGGGGCCGGTGTCCATGCAAGAGGAAGTC
Organism: Delphinus delphis; assembly: GCF_949987515.2. Taxonomy (NCBI): domain Eukaryota; kingdom Metazoa; phylum Chordata; class Mammalia; order Artiodactyla; family Delphinidae; genus Delphinus; species Delphinus delphis. The sequence goes on from NC_082693.1 coordinate 2,363,728, forward strand.
GTTATCCTTGAGCCAGTCGGGTAGCACATCATGAGGGATCACTCGCCACCGACCTTCCCAGACCTGGAAGAACATTAGCAAATACATCGTGGAGTTTAATGTCTACTGAGCAATACTGACAGCTATCTCTTACCACACTGGCTGATAATGAGAAAAAATACCTTATCTTTAGAAAGACAAATAACATTCAAAGGTATAATGTCCTATATTCTGAGGTTTTAAAAACTTGACTGAGGAAAAACATTTTTTAAAGGCAGGGGATGGGGGGGCGGGGACAGGACTTTTCTTAGGAAAAGGGAAGAGCAAATGAAATGAAGTTATAGAAAATACCCAAAAAGAGTGCTTTCAAGCTCTGTTTCAATCTGGCTAAAGGTAGAGTGAGGGGGCTGAAGTCCCACCCATACAGACGCCCCACCCCTCCTTCATCCTCCACCACAGACTTGACCTCTGAAAAATCCCTGTCGTGTTAAATAAGACCATTTTTATACTTAATATCCCTGTTGGTGAAAGAAGAACCTAGAATCACACTTATGTACCTTCTGCTAAAGTCTCTCCCTCTCCCTTACTCTTTCTCTTCCCATCACAGCAAATACGGCAAGTGGAGAAGAGCACAGGAGTCAGAAAACCTTGGATCTCTGCCATTAACCAGTTGAATGAGCTTTAATTAATGACAAAATCCTCAAGCCTCAGTGTCTGCATTTATAAAACAAGGACACGAGTGCTTCGATCACTTGGTGAGGAAGCTGTGAGGATCACAGGAAATGACCCAAAGCACTTCATAAATGAGGCGGCAAACCCCAGCATCCCCGCCAAAGGTGATGCGCAGTCCTGCCTGTCCCCGCAGGCTGCCACCTGAGAGCTGATGACCAACGCTGCGGAGCCGGCAAAGGGGCTCAGCCCTCCTGCCCTCCAGGTCCCCCTTTCCTCGCCGTCAGGCCCCCATCAGACTCTAAAGGAAAGGGATCAGGAGTGTGGAAGCCCCTCCGAAAAAGTGTGTGTCTTCACTCTGATCCTAATCATGTCTCTCAGCCCAGTGAGCTCACACCACAAAATCACGTAAGCCTAAAATCTAACCTGCTTCTGCTGAGCCAAAAAGATGCAAGGAAGGATGCAGTAGCATGTCTACCTGTGGCTTCCACACTGACATCGACGCCCCTGTGGCCAGCAGCACGGCTGAACCCCACACCTGCCAGCCACCATGCTCACCCTTTCCCTCCACAAGAGTCTGCTGTCCTCTGCTCCCCCTAATCCTTCCTTAGGGGTGTTTTCAGAGAACTGATCCTCTGTGGAACTCCAAAGGGAGTGGGCACAAACAACTGAAGAATAGCAGTGACACTCTTCACACTCAAACTTACTCTCCCTTCTCTCCCTACCCTCCCCGCTGGCCCTTTCACCTTCCAACTCAAAACCTGAGGCCTGGGCTAATCTGGCCATTCCCTGCTTGCTCCTAACATACAACAAGATAAAATAATTTGTTACAAGATGCTGCTGCTCTGTTTTATTTTGGGAGAATTTTATTTTCTAAGATAGAAATCAATCCTCACCTCCCTCAAGGCAGTTCACAACATGGAAACAGCTCTGCTGTGATCATATGAAAAGTGCTACCGTGTCATCCACCACACAGCCAGAATAGTCCAAAGAATGCCGAGTTCCCTACATGCTTACACTGCCAGAGCGACCTTCCCCATTGTTTCTAAACAAACATTCTGGTGTCTAAAGACTGGGCCAAGGAGCTGTGCTTTCATAATTATACCGTATTAGTGTCATTTTCAGACACTGCACCCACGTGGCTCAGCTTGCAGTGTAGCAAAAAGCCAACCCAAACAGGTATTCTCTTTCCCCTCCTGGGGAGGAATAAGGTCACAGCTTAGTCAAAGACACATCTATTTATAAGCTTGACAAGGACAATGCCTAAATCAAACATCTCAGCAGTGGTCCACTAGGTTTGTGTTAGACCATATAATGCACAAAACTTAATTTACAAAAGTGACCCACAGAACACCTCCGATCCCACATGACGATGCTCGTAAACAGCACCTACTGAAGGCTGGGAAAGAGACACCAAGATCAAGCTTGGATGCTCCGTAAGCCTAAATGGTCTTGTTCCCTATCCCTACAAGAAAAGCTTTCCCAAAAGGGAAAGTACCTGGACCAGCAAGGTGACAGGACACTTCATTCTAAACTGTCTACTTGCTTCCAATCCAAGAAAGAACCCTGTGTCATTAGGTTTATCAAGGACGGTCTGGTGCTGGGCCACAGTGTGTGGGGCGACCCAGGAAGCCTCTCCCTCTGATCACAGACACACTGCTAGCGGATGATAAGGGGCTGGTAATAATCACTACGTTTCCTTCAGTAAATTATAGTCTGTAGCAAAAAAGTGCCCATTTATTCACCCATTAGCTTTTAAACTGGGAAGTTTCATCTGCTTTATTCTCTACTCGGTTCAGAAGGGAGAACAAAAAGACAGTCAAGTTAGCTACAGGACCCCACGGATCCATTAATATAAAAGTCCCTCATGGCCGGACACTGAATATTCAACTTTGAGATTTAACACCAAACTTGCTTTCTGTAAAACAAAATATATCTTTTGTATCCTTTTGTGCCGATTCTCCAGAGACACTGATTACTAGAATGGGTCTATTGTTTTGCTTGGCTTTTTCTTCACCAGTTTTCAAACAATGATGCAAATTTCCCAGGCTCTGAAAGTAGATCCCTAAATGTTTAGACACGCCTCCCACTCCCCCCCTCCCACTCCCCCCCTCCCCCCACCCCCCAATCCCTCTGTCTTGGAAGAGATGTCTATATCCAGATTATAACATTCTCTTCTCAGCTCTGGTCCAAAGTATAGGACTCTAAGTCAACTGGCCCCAATTATTTCTAGAATCATTATGAATGTAGGAAAACCTAAATTTAGTTTTCAGGATCTACAACTACACGCATAAAAAGTCTTGGTTTCATAAAACTCATGAAAAAGCTAAGTGTCAGAAAAATTTTTCTCTAAATGATCAAGAGTCCTTCAAAAATGTTTAATAAATGAATTTACACACACACACACACACACACACACACACACACACACACACACACACACACACACACACACACACACACACACACTGAATTGTGTTGACCTGAGGTCATACCTGCCAGGGCTCCTACGGAATGGACCGAGCGGCTATACCCGTACCAGAGTCCCTGACCATTTTCTCTAAACAAGCAACCCCAATTCCAGTTACCATTTTAGGAGGGAAAAAATCCCCACATGGATCCTAATGAATCAGAAAACATACCAGCTACACTGAAGATACTAGACGTGTGTGAAAACTGGGCAATTCCTATGTGAAGAGGAGTCTGATTAGCCACACGGTCCCTAAGAAGAGCAGCACACTCGCTATCACAGCGGAACAGATTCAAGGCACTTGGAGATGGCACTCCAGCATCTCCAGGCATCGAACCCCCCCAACTTTTTCATTCTGTCTTGTCTAAATGGTCAACAAGACATCTACTCTGTGAACCTATTTTCAGGAAAGTCTTGCTTCCCAGCTGGATAATGTCGTGCTATCAAACCTTTATCACGGCTGTGCAGGCGAACAGAACCTGTGCCTTGAACAGGGTTAAAGTCTTGACACTGCTTCTGCCCCCCACACCGCCACACGCCTCTCTCCTTAAAGTTTCCTGTTTGGGAAGGACTAAACATACAGCACGGAAACAACAAGAAAGGGCCACCTTACCTTGCACACAAACTCTTCCATTCTCTCCATGGCGTGGTGGGCTTGTAAGAGGGGGGACATGCCCATAAACCCCTCGTCCTCCTGAGACGCTCCATCATCGCACCGACGTTCCTCCAAGCTCTGCAAGGCAATCACAGAAACAGTCAGGGACAGAGACCAGGAGCCAAAGGAACCAAACAATACCTTTTCCTTGAAGAATTACAATGAAATTCTCTCAAGGTCAAAACAAGGCTCAGACAAGTAACAATGTAGGAAGCAAGGTCTGTTTATTATAGAATGGTTATGAGTACTGAAAATGAACAAGAGGTGCCTGATTCTTCTCTGACAGACAACTGCACTACGGCAGCAGCATTCCTGTTCAAGGAGTAGCCTTGAATGCTTTTTTATTTTAAGAATTATACCCACAGACCACATAATACTATTACACATATAAAGTTGAGAGATTATTGAGGGGAAATCTCCAAGAATCCCACCTGGCACGTGTAAAATAAATACAATGTGGTAAGTGCTCTAGGGGAAAAGAAAGAAAGGAGGAAAAAAACTACATTTACCAAATTCTTAAAATACACTGAGCACAAAGAAAAGGCCATCTAACTTAATCCTGACAACCACCTTACTAGAATAGTATTCTTATCAAAACATATAAAGAACATTAGGCAAAGAGGTTAAGTAAGTGGCCCAAGGTTAAAACCAACAAAGTGGAAGAGTAAAAAAGACGAAACCCATCGTCTTTCCACACAGGTGAGGAAATGATCACTGTGTCTGGGGAAATGCAGGAAGACGTGACAGCCTGCAGTCTCCAGGTCAAGGTGCCTGCTGGTTTAGACAAAATGAAGTTGTAAGAAGGGCAACGGACTAGAACTCAGGAGATGCCAGGAGTAAGCCTGGTTTAACCGCTAACGTCAATGGTTTTCTAGACAGGTCTCTCAACCTTTCTGAGCCTCAATTTTTCTCATTTCCATCTAAAAGGAGAAGTTTAAATCTCTCCAGTCTTCTCCATTCTCTAAAATTTGGTGGTTCTGTCACTCAATGAATAATGACACCACAGGAAAGTACTTCCTAAGCTAAGTGTCTGCCAGGTGAACAGCACTGCCCCCATAACTGCATGAGGGGGGGAACTGCAATCAGAAAACTAACCGGGGACGCTGAGCACACGGAGGTCATCTACCACAAAACGTGAATTGGAACATGTTTCAAAAGAAATCCTAAGATTTTACTTTCTTCACTTTTCAAGATAACTAGAGGCTGTTAGGCAGCATGTGAGACATGCTATGCACCCAATCTCAATTTTTTTTAAATTATGTTCTCCAAGAAAACCATCCTGAATCTGCTTCTCTAGTATTCTCACCAAGAAAACACCCTCCCCTTCTCTACTTACCTAAAACTTACCTTCCTGCCCCTCCATGCCAGCCCATCACCATCATGTTCCTGTTTAAACCTCTTAACTACTCTCGCATAGTGTTTCTCTACCTTTCCTTCAAGAAGGTTCCATGTTTCCCTCCCACACCCCTCCACAGCCCCTCTACCTTTCTAGGAACATTTTTTAGATTGCTTCCCCCAATCCTGTGAAATTTCAATAACACAGATATTAACACAGCCGTCTGGAGGGCTACAAACCATTGTAACATTTCAATGTGTTTCACTCCCTGCAAACAAGAAGCCATTTTCACCAGAAAATGTAGGCGCCACCTAACCCATCACACGCCTCCTCTTCTGAATTTCTTCAGCACTTCAGGTCCAGACTGCTCACTTGACAACTGATGTACAGCTCCTGTTCACTGCCTTACACTGTTTTAGTTCATATTTGACAGAATGTTGCTTTTTCACGGTAACGCTTCCTAAACTAGATTTTAAGTGTATGTTTGTCTTCTTCCATTGCTCCCAGAACAGCTGTGCCAATATTTTATATACTTACAAAGTTGCTAGATTAATTAATGCTTTAAAAGATTTAAGGATTGTGCCTTATTAAACAAAATAAAAGTGATAAAGTTCCATTAAATCATCAATTATATGAAAACTGAAAATAGACAACAGCTTGAAATGATTAGCGGACTGGTTTTTTTAAGTATAAAATGTAAATTTATATAAAACATAAAATAGGTCCAATATTTATGCATGTTTAACACGTAGTTCATTCTTCACAAAGAGAAACAGAAACATGGATTCAATCTTGATTCTCAGACAAATAAATCATGCCAGCAGTTTCCAATAAAACTACAAATAAGCACACAGAACACAGTTAAATGTTTCCTGTACTATCAAAAGTAAAACCTGACTAAGTTGCAGGCAGTCTGCGATACCAACGGGGTCAAGTGCACTTGGATCCATGGAGGACCACTGACAGGGAAAGGCAAGGCAGCCTCACTGGCAGAAGCGAAGGCACTTCACATAGGTGACCTTTACTACAGACTGAGGAAAGGAAAATGAGGAGAGGGCACCTCTCTGGGTGGGCACCCACCACTGTCCACGTCTACAGGAAAGAGAGATGAACTCATCAACTTCCCATAGCAGGGAGGAGGAGAACAATGGCACTGCTATGGGGGAGGACAGCTTTGATTCTCAGCAGTGCTTAACACATGTTTATTACAAGAAAACAGAAAACATTGAGAATGCAAGATGTATGGTCTCGGTTGAACGCCGAACAGAGGAAAAAACTGTTTATTCACTTAAACAGTTTTTAGGAAAAGTTGGCTTGCCAATGGATAAAAGTGACTCTGAAGCCAGATAAACCTTGACTAATGATAAATTGTGTGATCTTTGACAAAATTATATACAATCTCAATAAGCATCAGTTTCCTCATCTGCAAAATGATTTTAACAACACCGTACTACACTGCACATCTGTTTAAGGAACAAAGATAATGAATAAAAGAAACTATCCCAGGGCCTAGGACTCCGGCAATAAATAAGTGATGGTCTGTCTCATGATGGTGGGCTACGTACTGAGCACACTGAAGTAGGTGCCACAGCCTAGTGGGGAAGGCACCCCTGTAAGTAAAACAAACAAACAACAAAAAAACCATAGCAATGAGCTAGTCTATAGTATGGACAAGGTCTGATGCAAACAGAAAAGAGAAAAGTTAACTCTGGCACTGCTAGAAAGTTTTCCAGAAAGGTAACATCTGAGGCAAGCCCCGGAAAATGCGTTAAGAGTTCACCAGTCAGACATGACAGGGAAAGGTAACAGCCCGAATCCAAAAACACAGAGGGAAGAAAAAGCTCCAAACAAAGAGCACAGAGTTTAGCACAGCTGTGGCAACAAAGCAAACGTGATGCGAGGCCAAAGGAGGTGAGTAAGGAAACAATCCAAATGCCTGTGGATGAGGGAAGAGACCCAGCCTAGCTAACAACAGAATACTAGTCAGTCATAAAAAGGAATGAAGAGTGGATACAGAAGATGTGGTGCATATATACAGTGGAATATTACTCAGCCATTAAAAAGAATGAAATAATGCCATCTGCAGCAACATGGACGGACCTTGAGATTGTCATACTGAGTGAAATAAGTCAGACAAAGAGAAATATCGTATGCTCACATGCAGAATCTAAAAAAAAATGATACAAATGAACTTATTTACAAAACAGAAACAGACTCACAGACTTAGAGAACGAACTTATGGTTACAGTGGGGGGTGATAGTTAGGGAGTTTGGGATTGACATATACACACGGCTATATTTAAAATGGATAACCAACAGGGACCTACTGTACAGCACAGGGAACTCTGCTCAATATTCTGTAACAACCTAACTGGGAAAAGAGTTTGAAAAAGAATAGATACATGTATATGTATAATTGAATCACTTCCTTGTACACCTGAAACTAACACATTGTTAATCAACGATACTCCAACATAAAATAAAAAGTTAACCAAAAAAAAAAAGGAATGAAGTTCTGGCGCAGGCCACCACAGGGATAAACTTTGAGAACATCACGCTCAGTGAAATGTACCCCACACAACAATTCCACTTACATGAAATACCTAGAATAACCAAATTCACAGAGACAGAAAGTAAACTAGAGGTTCCCAAACACTGGGCTGGGGGGAGGAAGGAATGAAGAGTTACTCCTTAAGTCTTTCTGGGGTGATGAAAAACTTTGGAAGTAACAGTAATGGTTGCACAACATTGTGAATACAATTAGTGTCACTGAACTGTATACTTTAAAGGGGTCAGAATGGCAAATTTTACATTATAAATTTTGCCATAATAAAAAATTTTTAAAGAAGGTAAAGACGTACAATGTAGCTTTATTAATAATAGTGAAAAACCAGAAATAACCCAATTGTCTAACAATAAGAAACTGGATAAACACGTGTGATAGATTTATATAACAGAATACTCTTCCGTAATAAAGAACTGACACAAAACAATATGGGTGAGTAGCAGAAACATGCCAAGTGAAAGAAGCCATTATTAAGACAGTGTGTATCACATGATTCCATTTGTATCAACGTCAGCAACAAGCAAAACAAATCTACTGTGGTAGGAGTCACAATAATGGCGACCACTGGGAATGGGGGTGAGGGAGGGGTTACTGACTGGAAGGGCATAAAGGGAAGTTTCTGAATGATGGAAATAATCTGAATCTTGATCTGCGTGGTCGTCACACATATGTAGTGTCACTGTGCTATATATCTAAGATTTGGGCATTTTAAACACATTTTAATGTGTTTAAATTACCCCATAATACAATGTTTGTGTAAATCATACCTCAATAAAATGCTTAAAAATAAAAAAAAATTAAAAAACGGAGGGAGAGGAATGGAGGTGGAGTTCGGTAGGAACCAGCTCCTTCAAAGCTTCTGATGCTCCTGGGCTTCAGGCTTTACCCTGCAGGCAGGGCTGAGCATTTAATGGATATGAGAGCAGGGCAAGCTGAGCACTAGACTTGCATTTGGAAACTATCACTTTGGCAACAGAGAGAAGGTCTGGTTGAAGAAGGGAAACAGGAAAGGAGAGAAATAAATTAAGAAAATACTTTAAAAGTCTAAAGCAGGTTGATCTCAGCTAGGGGGAATTTTACCCCCCCCCCCAGGGGACATCTGGCAATAACTGGATTCACTTTTACATGTCACAAGTGGTGGGAATGCTACTGGCATCCAGTAGGTAGGGGCCAGGATACTGTTAAACATCCTACAATGGCAAAATGTCACCAGGGAGTGAGAAACTCTGATCTAAAGAAATAATGAGAGGGTCTATACACCTCAAATTATGTATGTCACAGTTCAATACTGTGTTCACATCAGAAAAAAAAAAAAACTTATCAGATTCTTCTCTGTGAAAGATGCTAATAAGTGAGCTACTTACTAATAAGGGGTTACTAGTGCCGGGGCGAAATGGTAAGCATTCATTCAAAAAACTCAGGAAGTATTCACTGAGCGGCTACCACTTTAGAGATGAGAAACCTGAGGTTAAATGATGTGTTCAAGGTAACACACCTAGAGTCAGAAATTCAACTCAGGTCCACAGAGTTCCTGCTCTATTCATTCCCCTCACACAGTTTTCTAGTTATGAAACGGCCTGTTTCTGTGGGTAACAGACATTGGGCCAAAAGGCCACGACACATACAGACAGCCCTCGTTCCACATGGTAGCTCAGGACGTACAAACTGTGCAAGCCAAAATCACGCTTGGCAATCTTAATGACCAGTGGGGACTACTGCATGACCTGAGCAAAATGCTGTCAAAACATTAAAATCTCTGTCAGTTTTACATGTACAAAGAAATAGACTAGTGAAAACCAGTATTTATTTAGCATGCTATATTTTAGAACAGAAACACTGAGAATTAACTGTTTATTGGTTAAAAAAAGTTACCAAGAGTGATGTGAGCAGTGTGTGCCTTCTTGTTGTTTAACTTATAACACACAGTGAGCATATTCTCTACGCCTTGGCAAACTGTCGTACTTTCTAAGTTTGGATCAGGGTTTCAACGTTTTATTCTTTGCACTTTCAAAGTCATGAACCATCCTTAGGCACTCCTTTCATCTGACCTTTCTGCCTGCCACTGGCCATCCACATCCTCTGTCACACGATACTCTTTATGGCGACAAGCCTGCCCTCGCTAAGATCCTCTGGCTGCAGATCTAGAATCTAAGTGGCGGCAGGCAGTGCCAACATTCCCACAGTCGGCTATTGCTTCTCTAACTCCTATTTATGTTTGACTTGATTTTCACGTTCGCCATTATCACGTTCATTTCTTTGCTTCACTTTTATCTTTGTCAGCCTATTCCCTCTTTTGATTATCCATTTTTATAAAGGGTCGCATGGGTTTATCACTGGGAAGCAACACACTTTGCTGTCTCATGGATTAAGTGAGTAACAGATGTACACTGACCAGTCACTGACAGACTTTCAAAGAAGTCATCAATACAATGAACATCTACTATTTGCACCATCATCTGTGGACTGGAGAGACAGCAGAGAGTTGGTACTTTAAGAATTACTCACAGTAAATAAACCACAGTAACTAAAATCTGAACCATACTGTGGAGGGACTGATATTATTTAACGAACGCATGGTAGCTGAAACTCATGCATGCTGGAAACTCGCAGAGCATCAGGGCTGCCTGTATGCATTTCTCTTCTCATCTTTTACAACTGCCCTTCTATCCAAAATGGTGCTTCTAAAGAGCTAACCTCAATTCAAAGAACGCGATCCTATATGTAAGGCAAGAATTTCACTGTACATTACATTACTAAGATAGGTAGCTTCATCCAGGTTTTTTTCTGGGGGGGGGGGGGCGGTGGGGATCAGTTTTTTATTAATAAATACCACCAACGGTAATATTTCCACCTCCCATGGTCCAGTGTATGTGTTATGAAGCAGAATGTGGTCAGTGGTCAAATACACACCCCAGTAAAGATAAATACTTCCACCCATCCCAACATGTCAGCAAGATTTCTGAATTTTTATAAAAGAACATTTCCTTCAGAAGAGCAAAGTATTAATAAGTCTGCTGATCTACCAAACATTATCCCCACTTCTCACCCTCCTATAACAGAATACTCACCAACATGTCTTCAAAAAACAAATGTCTAAAACACTAGACCATAAATAGTTATTTGTTGTGTTCAAGCATTGTGGAGTTGCCAATTAGGGATCTACACAGAGTGGGTGGTGGTAAATATAGTTCCCCTGGTTAAACAGAGGTTAACATGTAGGAATTAAGTGGTAGAGTCAAGCAGTGGCTAGAACACAAGACAAAAATGTTTTCTCCAGGGCATACGGGCAAGTTTATAGCTCTGCCACATAATGACGGTTTGGAAAGTCTGTGCTGAGCACTATACATATAAAAATATCTGTCTTCCAATATTAACTCTAAAGAACTACCTTGTCATGAGTGGAAATTACGTTTAACTTCCCTTCTAGTAGCCACTAAACCACAGCACCCAAAGATCTGTTTCAATACTAAACTGCATCTATACTAAGATGATCACATACAAGGGTTAAACATTTGCTCTGTTCTGCTCCTGTTGTCATATCTCTAACTGTTATCAAAACAAGTTTTGAAGAGAAACAGGACATTGTAAATGATAATTAAAACCAAAGCTGCCTAAAATAAAGGCATAAACCTTAATTCTCTAAGGCTTTCTATGAATAAATCACTATATTTAAACTTAAAGAGAGGTCAATGCTCTGAAGTGAGTACAAAGACACTTTCAAATCTTTTCCTCCTACTATATTCAGTGAAGTCCATCTGTGAGAAGAGTTCAAGTGGGTTATATCTCAAAACACAACAATATCCAACTCTGATGATCCGTACAAACTGCAACCTCAAATGTTAAGTCTCTGGAGTGTATTTTACCTTTGGAAAGAGAGAACCAGAGTGATAAAGATGAAAGTCCTATATGAAAATAATTCATCAGTCTATTGGGCATTTATCTGCTTTAGCCCAACTCAGTTCAACAGAGTAATTCAGTTTAATAAATATTAAGAGGATTTTTAAAAAGATGAGTAGGGCTTCCCTGGTGGCGCAGTGGTTGAGAGTCCGCCTGCCGATGCAGGGGACACAGGTTCGTGCCCCGGTCCAGAAGGATCCCACATGCCATGGAGCGGCTGGGCCTGTGAGCCACGGCCGCTGAGCCTGCTCGTCCGGAGCCTGTGCTCCGCAACGGGAGAGGCCACGGCAGTGAGAGGCCCGCGAACCGCAAAAAAAAAAATAAGAGTAAAATATAGTCTCTGTCTTCCACGGGCATACAATCTAATAAGGGGCTGAATTAGCTACATAAATGACTAAGAAATAAGGTACAGCCAGTTTAAAGACAGGGAGTGTGGAGCTCGGGAAAGGCTGCATGAGGAATAGAATTTTGGAAAGACGAAATAAAAGAACTGTCAAGAGGGAAAAGCAAAAGTACCATTTTGAAGAAAAGAGACTAGTTCAGTTCAGCTGAAACTTAGGGTGCATTTAGCGGAGTAGCAAGACATAAATTATATATTTAAATACTAGTTGAAGTCAGTAGACAAAGTGCCACAGAGATCTACGGTCATAACACCATCCACAATTAGAAGATAAAGGTCAAGGAAACGGTAAGATACCCAGGGGCCAGGACGGCAAAGTTTGATTAAAATGTATATGCCCTACAGAGGTCAGTGAGAACTGAGGCTTCTGCATTCACATAACTGTGAGGACTAAGATCTAAGGCCCCTACACAACATGACCTCATTTGTTCAGGAAACCCTTGCCCAGGAAGATTAAGGGTACAAACCAGTAGGTAGCTTTGCTGTTAGCTTTAGGAGCTTCTCAGAAATTCACTTAACATTAGACTGCTCAACCAGCTCCTTAGTATAATAAATTACTGAGCTGGGCACACCTACTCCCTTATCAAGTAAGAACTTGCTCACCAGACTTGCTCCAGCTGTCCTAATCTATCACAAGCTCTGCGCAACGTTAATACGATCTTTGTATTGAAAGACCTGCTTTAAACCACGAGAAGTCAGACCGCAAACCCTACCCACAGCCAGCCACGGCCTCTCCTTCTAAAGCAAGACCCTTCAGAGTGATGCTCACTCTCACTGCAGTAAATAAGAAACTTCGCTTAGTCTGATCAACAGGTTATTTTTGTTTGTTTGCTTTTTTTATTAACCATTTTTTAAACTGAAGTACAGTTAATTTACAACGTTGTGTTAGTTTCAGGTGTACAGCAAAGTGATTCAGTTATAACATCAACAGGTTATTTTGATGGTCTTTTTGGAAAGTTGACAGGTTGAATCCAGCCTTAAATTTAAAAATCTGCAATGTGTAGTAAGGGCATTAGCAAGCTGCTATAGCTAACACACAAACACAGGGGTTAGTAGAAATTAAGGGGTCTTCAAAAAATGATAGCTGAAAGAGTAAGCACCGATGACTGCATCTCTGCTGTCGTCCAACAGAGGTACAACAGCCAGTCTATCTGAACACTCACTTTGGCCAGCCTAGAAACATACAGACTCAGCCTGTAAAGACTAGCTATCGCTATCAAAGATTGATGGGAAAGACCTTTAAAATCATCCAAGTTTTTTTTTAAATTCTCACAAAGCAGCTGTCTCTAATCTTAACTGAATTTCCTAAGTAGACCTCCTCAAGAAAAGAAAATGAAGTGACTGGCAGACGGGAGTCTAATTACAAGTTAGATTTCTTATGATAAGCTAATAAACAGTGGCATTCTTATGAGTTTGGTTAAAGCAAATCAGTTCAAGAAAATAATTCCTAGGTTGAATGAATGAAGAGTTGGCTCCAGTCCCTGTTTATGAAGAAGAATTTGGAGCAGAGAAAAAGTAGGACAACCATAAAGGCTGCTCTCTTTATTCAACTTAATACCTTAAAAACTCAGAGATACGAAATAAAGTCATAAAACTAAAGATCAAGGGTAACCTGGTTTGAAATGCCTCTTTTGTGTTTTTATCTATAGATGGTTACAAAACACAAACTATAAAGTTCAGCAAATACAGTTAAAAGAGCTGATGCTTTAGAGCCAGAGGCCTAGAAGTAATGGTCTATCCACTTCAACCAGTACACAACACTACACATTTCAGAAAGAACTTTGGAGGGTGGAAGAACACTGGACTGGGAGGCTAAAGATCTGGATTTTAGGCCCCGATCGTCTAGGCTCACTTGCTAACAAACTGAAACCCTTGTACCTTTCACTCTAGCTATACCAGACGTTTTGCAGGTTCACACATCAATATACACCAATGTATACTCAAAACACGTTAGCTATTATCATTATTACTATTCCCTAAAAGCATCATGCTATTTCTTATTCTGAGTCTTCACATCTGCTATTCCCTTGGCCTGGAATACCTTTTAGTCCTTCAATAACCGAGTCAAGCCTTATCCAGTTCTGCTTATTACATTTCCACTTCCTTTTAGATAACCCCAGTCATAGAAAAAACAATCCTAAAATTCATATGGAATGACAAAGGACTCTGAATAGTCAAAATAGTCCTGAGAAAGAACAGCAAAGCTTGAGGCATCACACTTCCTGACTTAGAGACATATTACAAAGCTACAGTAATCAAAGCAGTATGGTACTGGCATAAAGACAGCCACATAGACCAATGCAACAGAAGAGAGGCCACAGAAATAAACTCACACATATACAGATCTTCGGCAAGAGTGGCAAGACTACACAATGGGGAAATGATAGTCTCTTCAACAAATGGTGTTGGAAAAACTGGATATCCACATGCAAAAGAATGAAACTGGACCCTTAGCTTACACCATACACAAAAACGAATTCAAAATGACTTAACTAAAAATAAGTTAAATGTGGGAATTCCCTGGCAGTCCAGTGGTTAGGACTCCATGCTTTCACTGCCAAGGGCCATGGTTTGATCTGGTCAGGGACCTAAGATCCCAAAAGCCATGCAGCACAGCCAAAAAAAAAAAAAAAAAGTTAAATGTGAGACCTGAAACTATAAATATCCTAGAAGAAAATGTAGAGGAAAAGCTTCATGACATAGTCAATTTTAAAACATTTTCATCACCCCAAAAGAAACCCCATACCCATTAGCAGTGACTCTCCATTTCCCCATCCCCGCAGCACTTGACAACCACAAATCTACCTTCTGTCTCCATAGATTTGCCTATTCTAGACATTTCAAATAAACAGAATAATTAAATATTTCATCTTTGTGACTGGCTTCCTTCATTTAGCAGAATGTTTTCAAGGTTTATCCGTGTGGTAGTATGTAACAGTATTTCTTTTTTTTTTTTTTTTTTTTTGCCAAAAATATTCCATTTTATGGACATACCTCATTTAATATATCTATTCATCAAGTAAGTGATGGACATTTGAGTTGTTTGTACTTTCTGACTCATAAATAGTGCTACTAGGAATATACATATAAAGTTTTGTTTTGATGTATATTTTTATTTCTCTTGGGTATAAACCTAAAAGTGGTATTGCTGGGTTATATGATAACTCTGTTTAACTTTTTGAAGAACTGGTGACAGTTTTTCTAGAGCAGCTATACCATTTATATTACCCTCAGCATATATGAGGGTTCGCATCTTCATGAATGCTTGTTAACTGTCCCCTTTGCAAAAAAATTTTAACCATTCTTGTGCATATAAAGTGGTATCACATTGAGGTTTTGACTTGAGTTTCCTTAATGATTAAAGATGTTGAGCATTTCCTAAAAAAAAAAAGCTTCGTGACACTGGGCATGAAGAAATATGACACCGATATCACAACAAAAGCAAAATAAGAAAAATAGGACTATGTCATACCACAAACCTCCTGCATAGCAAAGAAGACAACTGAGAGTGAAAAGGTAACCTAAGGACAGGAGAAAATATCTGCAAACCATGGATCTGATAAGGGGTTAATATCCAAGATATATAAGGAACTTCTATAACTGAATAGCAAAAACCAAACAAACAAAAACAAACCCAACTTAAAAATGTGCAAAGGACTTGAACAGACATTTCTCTAAAAGACATATAAATGGCCAACAGGTATATGAAACGGATGCTCAACATCACTAATCATCAGGGAAACACAAATCAAAACTACAATGAGATACCACAGTCACATCTGTTAGGACAGCCATTATCAAAAAAGAACATAAAGTGTTGATGAGGATATGGAGAAATTAGAACCCCTGTACACTGCTGATGGGAATGTAAAATGGTTCAGCTACTATGGAAGTTCCTAAAAAATTAAAAACAGAACTACCATATGACCCAGTAATCCCACTGCTGGATATTAATCCAAAAGAACTAAAAACAGTACCTTGAAAAGATATCTGCAGCATTATTCACAATAGCCAAGAGGTAGAAACAACCTAAACAACCATCAGTAGATGAATGGATAAAGACAGAGTGATATATACGTATCAATAAACTATTACTCAGCCTTAAAAAAAAAGGCTTGTCTTATGCTACAACATGAACAGACGTTGAGGACACTGTGCTCAGTGAAACAAGACAGTCACAGAAGGACAAATACTACATGATTCCATTTATATGAGGTATCTAAAGTTGTCAAACTCATAGAAGCAGAAAGTAGGATGGTGGTTGCCGAGGGCTGGTGGGGTGGAGAAAATGGGGAGTTGCTATTCAATGGGTAGATGTTTCACTCACGCAAGATGGAAAAGCTCTAGAGATCTGCGGCACAACAAAGTGCATACCGTTAGCAATAACATATGTCATGTGTTTACTACAATAAAAAAGAAAAGATAACCCAGTCCTCATCCAAACCTAGCGACAGTTCTTACTGCTTTGATAACTGCTTAGGCCTAAGTAGCAATGGAGGGAAAGTCAAGTTGCTCAGCCTGAATAGGGGAGTCTTAGCTGCTAGTACATGTTATTGTAAAACATCAACAAGAAAGCAAAGCCATAAGCAAGGAAGAAAGTTCTTACCCTAGCTATCTGTCAAACTTCTTTTAAAAGAGTAATGGTAGGGCTTCCCTGGTGGCACAGTGGTTGGGAGTCCACCTGCCTATGCAGGGGCCACAGGTTTGATCCCTGGTCCAGGAAGACCCCACATGCCACGGAGCAACCAAACCCGTGTGCCACAACTGCTGAGCCTGCGCTCTAGAGCCTGCGAGCCACAACTACTGAAGCCCGTGTACCTGAAGCCCGTGCTCTGCAACGAGAGAGGCCACCGCGATGAGAGGCTCGCGCACCGCAGCGAGTAGCCCCTGCTTGCCGCAACTAGAGAAAGCCCGTGCGCAGCAACAAAGACCCAATGCAGCCAAAAATAAACAGATAAAATGAATGTAAAAAAAAACAAAAAAGAGTAATGGTAGTTTGAAGGCCAAATTACACTATACTCATAGTAAGCAAATCTTGTTTTTAATCCTGCCCTGTATATGCGGGGGCACACGCACACACAGGGACACAAAAACAGTCTTTCAATGTAGCACAACTAGCCAAGAGTATGAAGCTGGCTTACAAAGTGTTACCAAGGGTAAAAGAAGAAATAACCTTAAATTTCCTGCCACAATAGCCTGTATTTCTACAGTGCTCTGGTGAAATTCTTATAAAAGACCTGAAAAGACAGGACAATCCTCTCGAGTTCCAACCAGCACCACCATTACCCACACAATAAGCTTATCTCTTACGATGGTAAAGATGCAGTTCCAAATAGAGGCTTTCAATATGTTTCTAACTACAACCCACAGTAAGAAATGTATATATTATTCATATCTATAAACACATACATACCTAAATAAAGCTAAACAATTTCATCAAATAACATAGTTTAAAGGTATATTACTACATATATGCACCTTAATATCTTTATTTGCGGTCTAATTAACACTGCTTGTAGTACCAAAATAAATTTCACAAACTACTAACGGGCATAACCTACAGTCTGAGAAACACTGTACTAGAAACACAACACTGAACGTGCTACACAATTGCAAGGTTCCAAAGCACATGGCAAAATGTCTATTAACAATGACACTGGGACCTGCTCACAGATATTTACACCTTTGCGCTCTTGGTATAGCTGCTTGAATCATTTAAAAGCTGCTCTTTTCTCTGCGAGGTAAAAGGAAAGATTAGATTATTTTCCCAGAATTCTACTGGCTCCCAAGGTATGCACTGGAGATAAGCTCTATCTGAGAAGTAGTTCCAGCATGCAATTAGGATTTCTCCAAAAATATAAACGATAATGTCATTACTAAATCATGGCTGAATTATAAAGGATATATGGTAACTACAAAAACCCATTTCCTTTCTTAAATAAGATAGAGCAGCTTAAGTACGGTTTTACGTGTCAACAGAAAGGGCATAACTAATTCCTAGCTACCTTAAGAGACTTCAAAATCTTACAAATGTGCTCAGGGTTCCTTTTCAAAACGCCATCTTCTCTCCAGCAGAGTCCCCGTACTCTTTCTTTTTATTATCCTTCCTCCAGCTACATTCCCATAAATCTGTTTTACTTACCATCCTTCCACTTTAACTTACTTTTTTATGATGGGAAGAAAGGGCAGATGCCTCTACAAGAGGCTCCAAATCTCCTTGGTGGATGTCATCGTCACCTCCCCTTGTACCATCAAGTTGGTGCCCTTTTCTGAGCCTTATATCTGGCTCTGGAGTCCTGCTGTACTCCAGTCGGTTTTCTGCTGTCTCATTCATGGGATACCCACGCCTTTCTTACAAAGAGGTCTTTCTGTTCCTTCTTCTTGGGAGGATGGACTTTTAGGATAGTGAGCTGACCCTAAGGAGAGAAAGTTTTGGATTAACATATTTGAATGAGTGATGGGGGAAGACATATGTTGTATTATTTTACACTAAAACTAGAATTTTCTGCAATCATTAAGAATAAAATAATAATGTATTAAAAAAAACCCTACACTTGTTGATAAAGAGGACTGCCAAAATCTACTTTTAAATGAAAAAAGCAGGATATCAAAGACGACATGTATAATGTTCCCGCTTATACATTATAAGTGTATACAATCGTGAATACGTATACATGTGTACACAGGTACCTATTTATTTGAAATTGTGCTCTTGGTCCAGAGGCACACAGGGAAGAACCTAGGGTCTGTGGTGAGAAGGCTTACTCTTCATTTTGTTCTGCCTGCATTGTATTTACCACATGCCATCTAATACTTTTTCAATTAAAAACATACCTAACTGTAGAAAGAATATATGTGGGGTTTATGTACTACAACTAGGTTTTACATACCCAATCTCATTTAAATCATCACAATGACCCTTCAGGGTATTTTGAGTTCTACTTCACAGGTGAGGAAACCAAAATTCACCATACTTTTATGAACTAAGACAACGTCTCTGACTGCCACGGCACATATTATTGGTTATGTTTTGCATTTAAGTTGCTTAATGTCTGAAATTTCAGTATTTTTGAGCTGCTTTGAACTCCAAGTAGATTACTCTGGAAGGCAAGAGCACACTCCTATTATATCCCTGAGTTCCCAGAAAGTACTGCGCACATAAATGTTTAATGAACATGACAGATGATATTTAAATGTTCTTAAGTGGTAAAAACACATTCAGGGATCATCAATATTTCTCTAAACTGATCACATAAGTTTCCTAGGAGTTCAATAATTTCAAGTCCTTGGCCCTCTACCTCATAACTTACAGGACAAAAGCTTATTTTAGAGATTTAAGTTACATATCCAAATAAGGTGATTATCACAGCCAATCCAACTAGAAAGACAAAAACAGGAAGAAGCCAAGGTACATGTTATGCTCATAAATCCCATGGGATTCAAAATTTTTACTGCAGCAGGGGAGGAGTGGGGCAATGTGGGAGGGTCTGGATAGCATGAAGAGAGGGTAAAACAGGTACTTAGTGTTCATATGTGGATACACAAGACTAAGAATTAGCCAACTGTTAGTTTCATAAATCATCAGAGTTTGTTGTAGGAGTTCTCTCAAGTTTTTAGAACAAGAACAAACACAGTCTTTAAGGATCACCAAATCTGGGCCTGTGCCCATCACAGAAGGGCCTGAGCCAGCATATTCTAATAATGAGATTATAAACTACGCTATTAATACCCAATGCTGACAGAGGAAACAATGCTAGTGATTTATATTTATTTACAAAGCTGTTTCACACCCACCATTTCACTTTGTTTCAGGGAAGAGGGAGCTAACATTTACTGTGGATTGACAAAGTTAAATTCTGTACCAGAGAATTTACAGATGGTATCTCACATAATTCTTACATATGGCCCTCTGAGGTATCTTATCCCCATTTTACAGATGTGGAAACTGAGGCTCAGAGATTAGGCAACTTATCCAAGGCCATTAATCTCTAAGAGTAGCTGGAACAATGAACTGTCCTGCTGTACTTGGATAAATGATTTTCTTGCGAAGAAGAATAAAAAATAGGGAAAGTATTCAGAACTAGGCTTTAACTTGCTCTGATTCTTAACAGTAAAAGGAAGTGAGATGGGAGATGGAAAGTAAGACTTCAGAGTACCATTATCTGTTAACCAGAAGAGTTAATCTCTATTCTACTTCCTCAGAAATTTTTCGTTGGTCAGGATTCTAAGAATACTACGCTATATTACACAGAACTAAGATAAAAAAAAAAAGAGAAAAGAGGGCTTCCCTGGTGGCGCAGTGGTTGAGAGTCCGCCTGCCGATGCAGGGGACACGGGTTCGTGCCCCGGTCCGGGAAGATCCCACATGCTGCAGAGCGGCTGGGCCCGTGAGCCATGGCCGCTGACCCTGCGCGTCCGGAGCCTGTGCTCCGCAACGGGAGAGGCCACAGCAGTGAGAGGCCCACGTACCGCCAAAAAAAAAGAGAGAAAAGAAAGGAATCCAATACAAACAGCTGGCAGGAAGGAACAAGTAACTGAGAGGTGCTCTGAATTTATCAATAGACATAGAAGTCCAACACAAATCCAACCGGGTGCATTTTCAGCAAGTAGGGCAGATCTAAGGTCTTTTAAAATCTCTGAGTGGCCAGTGGGGATGAGGAAAGAAAGAAAATACTAATGTGAGTTTTTCAACTCCTACACCTCCTCTACAGGTTGCAAGGCCTCTTGCCCCCAATATCTAGATTAAATATACTTTTATTGAATGAATTATTATACCTGCAGTGTTTATTGGAAAAGAGACTCATTTTCTGTATAAAATTGCTTAACATGCACCCTATTACTTTTTTTTTTTTTTGCGGTACGCAGGCCTCTCACTGTTGTGGCCTCTCCCGCTGCGGAACACAGGCTCCGGACGCGCAGGCTCAGCGGCCATGGCTCACGGGCCCAGCCGCTCCGCGGCATGTGGGATCTTCCCGGACCGGGGCACGAACCCGTGTCCCCTGCATCGGCAGGCGGACTCTCAACCACTGCGCCACCAGGGAAGACCTCCTATTACTTTTTAAGAATGTTTTCACAAACTAATTTAAGTATTAGCATAAATAACATTTAAAAGTTGCTAAGCCTTCTTCCCGGTAGACAGAGTCTGTTCTACAGATGATCAAATATGAAACTATGAAACAAAAGCAGTAAAATGGAAACTTGACCTCACACGTTCTAGGAGCAGACACACAGGCGTCACTAACTCTGCCCAAAAGCAATGGGGATTTGCCAAGCAGAGTAGAGGAAAGGTATTCTGTACAGAGAAAACAGCATATGCAAGGCAAGGACTCCAGGGTCTGTTCAGAAATCAGAGAACAGGGACAAGAAAGGACTCAGATGACACAGGCTTTTTGCTCAAGCAGCTGAGCGTATAGAGGATGCCATTCACTGATGATCCAGGGGAGAAGCAAATTCACAGCAGAAGAAGAATGAATTTGTTTTCAGAAACGGTGTCTGAAGTGAAAGAAATGTTCACTTGGCACCAGGAAACATAAATCTGGAATTCAGAAGAGAGAATGAGCCTGAAAACAGAACTAGGGATTACTAGGAGTAAAAGTGGTAATACTAGGGACTTCCCTGGTGTTGCAGTGGTTAAGAATCCGCCTGCCAGTGCAGGGGACACAGGTTCAAGCCCTGGTCCAGGAAGATCCCATATGAGGCGGAGCAACGAAGCCCGTGCACCACAGCTACTGAGCCTGCACTTTAGAGCCCGCAAGCCACAACTGCTGAAGCCCACGCACCTAGACCCTGTGCTCCACAACAGGAGAAGCCACCGCAGTGAGAAGCCCGCACACCGCAACGAAGAGTAGCCCCCGCTTGCTGGAACTAGAGAAAGCCCGCGCGCAGCAACGAAGACCCAACGCAGCCAAAAATAAATAAATTTATTTTTTAAAAAGGAAAGTGATATTAGCATAATAATAGTTAACAACACAGGACAAAATCCTTTGGGAAAAAAAAGTTATACAAAGGACTGAGGAGGGATAAGGATCAAAGTAAAAAAAACCCAGGAGAATACCAAATATTAGATGTTAAAGTCAGGACTGGACCCTCATCTGTTGACCCCCAGTCACATGTACTCACACCAAGTTTCCTTCCCAGTGGGAAAGCAATGGAAAATTTAAAACTCACGCTTCTTAGACTTCACTTTCCCTTCAAATAATACTGCATAAGGTAAATTATTATGTTGCTTAAAAGCACCAAGGTTGCTTAAATGGTAACTCAAAAGCAATTTTCTCTACCTGAACAAATTGCTAACTTAATGGTTTGATACTTCTGGTCTAGAAATTTAGCTCTATCCCAGGAAAGCTATTTTCTAAAATCCAGTACTTGTCTGCATGTTCCATGAGGCAAGAGTTTGCTTGCTCAATGCTGAGAACCAAACTGCAACAGATACACAGTAGACATTCAGTAAAGGTTTCTTGTATGAATGAATAAATGTCTTATTCTCCAGGGGAAAAACAGAAGAAAAGGAATTAGTATTATTTATGTCATATTTAATCAGTTATATTGGACTTCCCGCCAAAGGTAGACTATATTATAGTATAATGTATTACTTCACCTATTTCATAATTTTAATTGTTATGTTGCCCCCAATTTTAGAAGAGCAGGCAAGCTGTGGAAAATAGTATGGCAGTTCCTCAAATAAATTAAAAATACATTTACTGGGCTTCCCTGGTGGCGCAGTGGTTGAGAGTCCGCCTGCCGATGCAGGGAACACGGGTTCGTGCCCCGGTCCGGGAAGATCCCACATGCCGCGGAGCGGCTGGGCCCGTGAGCCATGGCCGCTGGGCCTGTGTGTCCGGAGCCTGTGCTCCGCAACGGGAGAGACCACAACAGTGAGAGGCCCGCGTAGCACAAGAAAAAAAAAAAAAAAAAAAAAAATACATTTACTATATGACCCAGCCAATTCCACTTCTGGGTATGTACTCACAAGAACTGAAAGCAGGGTCTTGAAGAGACATTTATACACTCATGTTCATAACAGCGTTATTCACAATCAGTAAAACGTGGAGCGGCCCAAGTGTCCATCAATGGATAAACAAACAAAATGTGGTCTATACATACAAGAAAATATTCAGCCTCAAAAAAAGAAGAAAATTCTGACACAAGCTACAACCTGAGTGAACCTGAGGACGTTATGATTCCACTTACCATAGGTTATTTAAAGTAGTCAAATTCATAGAAAGTACAATGGTGGTTGCCAGGGGCTGGGGCAAAGAGGGAATGGAGAGTTACCGTTTAATGGGTATAGCTTCTGTTTTGCAAGATGAAAAAGAAGAGTTCTGTAGATGAATGGTGGTGATGGCTGCAACAACATGGATCTACAACATGGCTACACACTTAAAAATGGTGACGATAGTAAATTTTATGTTATGTGTATTTTGCACATTTTTTAATGGGGGGGTGGAAATATACTATAGTACTATATGGCCTCTTTGTCTAGTAAACTTTTTATTCATGTAAAAAATACATTCAGAAAAGCATACAAAGGACACAAAGTTGACAAAGTATAAATGCTGTGTAACCAGCAACAAACAACATTCTAGCACCCAGAGGACCTCTCTCCCCTATCACTGTAAAGCTTTTTAAGGTGTTAAGTTTAAGAGGTCCAACCCCTTTCCTTGCCAGTTAATGTGATACAATCTTCCAGCAAGGTTCTCTAAAGACTTGCCAACTGCCATGGACCTTAAGTCTTCAAATTCTAAGGGCCAGTGGTATAATGTCCCTTTGTATTAACTGGGACACAGCAAGTAGGGTGCAGCAAGTACTGAGTCTAGTGGCATCGCTTTCTAGTTCTATAATTAGATTATTCAGTGGTAGAGGACAGGCTGCAAAATATGTCCCATGATTTTGTTGGCTTCCTCCAAGTTGAAAGTAGCCAATTTCAAAGTGACTTGAAAGTTGTATACTGAAATTATTCCAGTGTGGTCTGTCATTCCACACTGAAGTATGCGTTTGAAGTTAGTGCATGGTTAATGAGATTTCTGGTATCAAGTTCATGCTCTTCCTTGATTGGAAACCTGAGTGGCACAGAATGTTCTAAGTGGAAGTATCAGTATGTTATGCCCCTCATGACCTCTTCTTTCAGACTTCAATGTGAAACAAAATATGTGATGCAAATCTGAACTACTAATAATGAAACCAGATTATTTTTTTAGGATGGAATAGTTTATTTCAACAGTGGGACCAGCAGGGATATTAAAGGCAGCAGATTTTCTTTTGAATACTAGCCATTTTTTTCTCTTTACAAATCATTATTAAAAATAAGTACTAGATGTGTTACCCTGACTGGCTTATAAATCTTTAGAGAACCTTGTTGGCAGATTTCTATCACATTAACTGGCAAGGAAAGGGGTTGGACCTCTTAAACTTAACACTTTAAAAAGCTTTACCTTCTGCTCTGGGTGGGAGGTTGGAATAAGAGTTACCACCTAACTCTTTAAAAAAAAAAAAAAAAAAAAAAGCTTTACTGTGGGAATTCCCTGGCAGTCCAGTGGTTAGGACTCAGTGCTTTCACTGCCAGGGCCCAGGTTCAAGCCCTGATCAGGGAACTAAGATCCCACGAGCCGCTCAGCGCAGCCAAAACCAAAAAAGAACATAAAAAGCTTTACAGTGGGGATTCCCTGGTGGCGCAGTGGTTGAGAGTCCGCCTGCCGATGCGGGTTCGTGCCCCAGTCCGAGAGGATCCCACATGCCGCGGAGCGGCTGGGCCCGTGAGCTATGGCCGCTGAGCCTGCGCGTCCGGAGCCTATGCTCCGCAACGGGAGAGGTCACAACAGTGAGAGGCCCGCGTACCACAAAAAAAAAAAAAAAAAAAAAGCTTTACAGTGATGGGAGAGAGGGGTCACACAGCCCAAATCTACCTGTTTCCCTCCACTCTTACTTTCTGGTTCAAGCCACCAGCATCTCTCACCTGTCCTAATACAACAGCCAGTAAAGTCTCCTGGGTTCCACTTCTGTTACCCACCCACCCACCCCACCCCCCTTATCTTCAGAATCCAGTCCTCACACAGTGGTCACAGCAGATCTTTCTCAAAACACACTCCCTTACTTTTTGAGTCCTCCAATGGCTGTCCTTTACACCTAAGGGACCTCTTACCCTGGCTTACAAAACCTTAAATGATTAGCCCCTAACTCTGGCCTCATTCTGTACCACTCTCCCCCTTGCCCACTACATTCCAGCCACAGTGACTTCCCATCTACTCCCCAAACACCCGAAAGGCTCAAATGGCTCTATGTCACCTGGTTCCCAAGGCCTGGAATGCTCATCGCCCAGATCTTCCCATGGCTGGGCTCCTTCTTCACATGCGGATCTCAACTTAAGGGTCACTTACTCAAAGAATCCTTCTCTGACCACATAATCTCAGTCACTCCTTATCACATCACCTTTTAGTCTCTTCCACAGCACTTGTCTCTGGTATTTTTATTTCTTTGTTTACTTACTACTGGTCTTTTCTCACTAGACTGAAAACTCCTGAAAGAAGAGACATTATATTGGGTTGGCCAAAAAGTGCCTTTGGTTTTTAAGTAAAAATAAAAAACACATTTTTCATTTTCACCAAGAACTTTATTGAACAACATATTCACCCTTTTGTTCCACTACCTTCTGCCATTTTTCAGGCAACTTCATAATTCCATCTTCCCAAAACTTTTTATCTTTTTTTAAAATTTTATTTATTTATTTATTTTGGCTGTGTTGGGTCTTCATTTCTGTGCGAGGGCTTTCTCTAGTTGCGGCGAGCGGGGGCCACTCTTCATCGCGGTGCGCGGGCCTCTCACTGTCGCGGCCTCTCTTGTTGCGGAGCACAAGTTCCAGACGCGCAGGCTCAGTAGCTGTGGCTCACGGGCCCAGTTGCTCCGCGACATGTGGGATCTTTCCAGACCAGGGCTTGAACTCGTGTCCCCTGCACTGGCAGGCAGATTCTCAACCACTGCGCCACCAGGGAAGCCCAACTTTTTATCTTTTTGAGCAAGGAACTGGTCCAGATGCCTTTTACAGTCTTCCAGGGAATTGAATTTTTTTCCATTAAGAGAATTTTGTAAAGACCGAAATAAATGGAAACCTGAAGGTGCAATGTCTGGTGAATATGGCAGATGAATCAGAACTTCCCAGCCAAGCTGTAACAGTTTTTGTCTGGTCATCAAAGAAACACACAGTCTTGCGTTATCCTGATGGATATTCTGTTGACTAATTCCAGATGCTCTTCATCGAGTGCTGCTTTCAGTTGGTCTAACTGGGAGCAGTACTTGTTGGAATTAATCGTTTTGTTTTCCAGAAGGAGCTCATGGTAGAGGACTACCTTACAATCCTACCATGTACAAAACATCACCTTCTTTGGATGAAGACCAGCCTTTGGTGTGGTTGGTGGTGGTTCTTTTCGCTTGCCCCACGATCTCTTCTGTTCCACATTATTGGACAGTATCCACTTTGCATCTCCCATCACAATTTATTTTAAAAGTAGAACATTTTCGTTACGTTTTAGTAGAGAATCGCATGTGGAAATACGGTCAAGAAGGTTTTTTGCACTTAACTTACGTGGAAACCAAACATCAAAGCGATCAACATAACCAAGCTGGTGCAAATGATTTTCAGTGCTTGAGGATATTTTGAGTATGTCGGCTATCTCTCGCGTGGCATAATGTTGATTGTTTTCAATTAATGTCTCGATATGATCAACTGGTCTACCCAACCGTGGAGCATCGTCCAGTGAGAAATCTCCAGCACAAAACTTCGCAAACCACTTGGGACACATTCAATCAGTCAGAGGCCCCTCTCCATACACTGCACAAATCTTTTTTTGCATTTCAGTTGTGTTTTTACCTTTCTTGAAATAATAAAGCATAATACGCCAAAAATGTTGCTTTTTTCTTCCATCTTCAATATTAAAATGGCTACACAAAAATTCACCAATTTGAGTAAGTTTTTTCTTTTTTTAAATGCACACTGATATGTCAGCTGTCACAATACAATCTAACAAAACTGTTTCAAATGAAGTTGAAGACAACTAAGCGCTATTAGAGCCACCTTACGGAAAAAAAGAATGAACCTTTTGGCCAACCCAATATATCTTCTTTACACCTATATCCCCAGTACCTAAAATAGCTTCTGGCACACAGTAGGTGTATTCACTAAACATCTGCTGAATGATTAAGTGGGGAATTACTACCCACACTTCAAGAATAAGTTCATAGGCAGAAACTAATTTCCCTGACGTCCCCAGGCTCCTGACACTAACTCCTTTATTCTTCTCATTTACTAATGTTTCTATTATAGTACTTATCAGAATTTATTGCATTTTTTTGTTTACGTGCCTGTCTTCCCCTCCTGCAATGCAAAACTTCTCAAGGTCAAGGAGCCTTTTTTGGAATCCTATTTGTATCCACAACACCAAGCTTGGTCTGGAATGCAAAGGAGCTTAAAAATCTTTGCTGTATGATGATGAGGAGGAGGGGGAATGACAGGAACAGCTAACATGCAGTGAGCGTTAACTACATGCAAAGAACATTTCCCATGGATTATCTCTTTAAATCCTTGCAACAATCCTGGAGGATAGGTACAATTATTTCCTCCATTTTGGAAATGACAAAACGCCCAGAGAGGTTATAAATAACATGCCTGAGATAACTACAGTAATAAGTGGCAATGTAATCTATCTAATCAATCTAACACCCAACTTAATGCTCTTATCCCCAACCTTCTATGTTAGCATGAACCATAAGCTGTTCTCAAATAAATGCATGATAGCACTTAAGTGACAAAACCAGAAGTTAACACTGACAGTACACTGTACTTTACAGCGATGTTGAAAATATTAAGAAACAATCAAGAAATGGGGAGGAGGGCTTCCCTGGCGGTGCAGTGGTTGAGAATCTGCCTGCCAATGCAGGGGACACGGGTTCGAGCCCTGGTCTGGGAAGATTCCACATGCTGCGGAGCAACTAAGCCTTTGCGCCACAACTACTGAGCCTGCGCTCTAGACCCCACGAGCCACAACTACTGAGCCCGCGTGCCACTACTGAAGCCCACGTGCCTAGAGCCCACGCTCTGCAACAAGAGAAGCCACCGCAATGAGAAGCCCGCGTACTGCAACGAAGAGCAGCCCCCACTCGCCACAGCTAGAGAAAGCCCGTACGCAGCAACGAAGACCCAATGCAGCCAAAAATAAATTAATTAAACAAATTTATTTAAAAAAAAAAAAAGAAATGGGGAGGATCATGGAGCCTTGCCACATACCAGAAGCAATAAAATGATTGGTTAAAATTGGAATTCTTCCCAAACACTCAGAACATTTCTGAGTAGAAAAATGTCAATAAGAAAACCTGATGACTGGGAAAAGAATAACTGATAAAATGGGAAAAGTTCCCAACATATGTTACTAACTGATACAGCTCTTCCAAAAATGATACAGTTGATAACTGAGAAGGAGCAACACGTAGATTTTTAAGACAGGCACTACCAGTTTTCATGTTCATAAAATCTTAACTGATGTAAGCACAAAGAAACGTTTCAAATCAAATGCAGCTTATTTTTTAAAGATTATTTTGAAGCTCTGAAGACAGGCAACACTCTGTATCATTTACACTACTTTCTTTCCTAGCATGAAGTAGGGCAACTTTTAAGTACAATCACAAGGAACCTCTTCTAACTTACTGCCCAACCCCACTGACCAACTTTCCTGAGAAGAAATCAGGCAAATCCTATGCCGTGAAGTAGCAAAGCCAGTGAAGGCCTACCTCTCTCAGTCTTGAGACCTACTTCAGACGCACAGTATTACTACCTATCACTATAAAAGTTTAGAGGCTAATTTAGAGGTTACCAAGTGCCAGATAAAGTGAGCTTTTATACATACTCTCATTTAACTTTAAAACCCTGCCTGTTACAGATAGTATAATCTTTGTTTACAAACGAGAGGACTGAGGGTAAGACTATTCAAGGTTATAGAAGCTACAAAATAGAGAAGCAAGAACTATCCAGATTAGGCCCTCTCCATTATACAACACCGCCTCCCACAAAGGTAAGTGGTTCCATTTTTCCTGGTCATGGTCATGATGTTATCTCTTAGAAGGGAGATGAATTGCTGCTTAACACTTACCGGAGCCAACTTTGAACCAGGCTAAGTAGTTGGACTTTCACCCATCATCTCATTTAATCCTCCAGCAATCCTTATGATATGGGGTCCCATTTTACAGATGAAGAAACTGACACTAAAGGAGATCAAATAAGTCATCAATAACACAAACTTAACTGGAGACTATGAATTCAAATCTGTATCTAACTCCAAAGACCATACCTTACCATCTTACAGGGCTTCACTGAAGGCACAAATAGTCCATTAAAGCCACTGGTCATGGTCACGGATAAAAAACACCTTTATAAAAAGGATTCGAGGACCTAGTGGCACAGTGGTTAAGAATCCGCCTGCCAATACAGGGGACACAGGTTCGAGCCTTGGTCCGGGAAGATCCCACATGCCACGGAGCAACTAAGCCCATGTGCCACAACTACTGAGCCCTCGCACCACAATTACTGAAGCCCGCCCACCTAGAGCCCCTGCTCCACAACAACAGAAGCCACCTCAAGGAGAAGCCCGGCACCACAACGAAGAGTAGCTCCCGCTCGCCGCAACCAGAGAAAGCCTGCGCGCAACAACAAAGACCCAATGTAGCCAAAAATAAATTAATTAATTAAAGAAAAAAGGATTTGATACAACTCTTATAGCCATGTTACAATGGTTGTTTCCATCTCCCAAGATCTATAAGTAACCCTGAGTTTCTAAAACAAAGAACAGTACACAAAAATGCAAACATACATGATAGGAACAACAGTCCTGAACGTTATAGTCAGAGAAATCCTGACAAGCCCGTGATATATAAATTGTCATATCTACACTAAACCAAACTATGTAAATTATGCAAAGACTTCCTTTCATAAATCATCTGCACTATAATACCATATAACCACACTCTTGTTCCAACTATTTCACAAATAAAATCTGTCCAGGTAAAATATATGATCTGTACAGTCAATGTTTCAGGCAAAATCAAAAACCCTACTTTGGTAAAGACCTGTCTCCATAAGTAAATAACAATCATTCAGGGCCCTATCTCATCCTGCATAACACCCTCCACAGCATGAGTTTCTTTTTTGTTTTTTGTTTCTACAATGCTGCAGATGGAGAAACCAAGAAGTGATTAGTTATCTTTCTCAATATCACAATCAGAAATCTACAAATAAAACTTGTGTCTATAACCTTTCCCAATATCACTAAATTCCACTAACCCACAAGGTCTTCTTTCAACTACAAATGTAAAAGAAAAGGAATGGGAAAAAAAAAACCTAGAATATATAACTATCTGCAGACTTCAAAGCAACTCTTCTCAGACTAAAAACCCTTTATAAGTGGAAACAAAAATAGATTTCATTCTTTTTTTTTTTTTGCGGTATGCGGGCCTCTCACTGCTGTGGCCTCTCCCGTTACGGAGCACAGGCTCCAGACGCGCAGGCTCAGCGGCCATGGCTCACGGGCCTAGCCGCTCAGCCGCATGTGGGATCCTCCCAGACCGGGGCACGAACCCGTGTCCCCTGCATCGGCAGGCGGACTCTCAACCACTGCGCCACCAGGGAAGCCCCTTCATTCTTAAATTAAGTGATTTGTAGCGATTTCTATCAGACATTTCAGAAAGATTCAAATTTACATGTATAATTCTAAAATCAAAACTGAAAGTCTCGGACTTCCCTGGTGGCACAGTGGTTAAGAATCTGCCTGCCGATGCAGGTGACACGAGTTCGAGCCCTGGTCCGGGAAGACCCCACATGCCGCGGAGCAACTAAGCCCGTGCGCAACAACTACTGAAGCCCATGCACCTAGAGCCTGTGCTCCGCAACAAGAGAAGCCACTGCAATGAGAAGCCCATGCGCAGCAACGAAGACCCAATGCAGCCAAAAATAAATAAATAAATAAAATCTTCTTTAAAAAAAATTTTTTTTAAAGACCCAACGCGGCCAAATAAACAAATTTATTTTTAAAAAAAGTTTACCCTCAAACTGTCTGAAACCTAGCTTCTACTTAAAATGTGGTTGAGGGCTTTCCTGGTGGCACAGTGGTTAAGAATCCACCTCCTTCAAAAAAAAAAAAAAAATCTCCCTGCCAAAGCAGGGGACACGGGTTCGAGCCCTGGTCCAGGAAGATCCCACATGCCACAGAGCAACTAAGCCCGTGTGTCACAACTACTGAGCCTGCATGCCACAACTACTGAAGCCCACACACCTAGACCCTGTGCTCCACAAGAGAAGCCACCGCAATGAGAAGCCCGCGTCCCGCAAGGAAGAACAGCCCCTGCTTGCCGCAAGTAGAGAAAGCCACACACAGCAATAGAGAACCAAAGCAGCCAAAAGTAAATAAATTTATTTTAAAAATAAATAAATAAAGTAAAATAAAAAGTGGTTGAGAGAAATGACATTTGGATGAGATCTACAAAATGTGCTGTATTTATCTACTCCTCTAGGTTCTGTTTCTGGATCAAGTAATCCACCAATTACTTTGGCCCAGAAGTCACAAACTTGAACATTTGAGCAACCTGATGAAAGACAAAAAGGCTGTTATTGTGTTGACCCAGAAACTGCTCAAAAGATTTACAATTCAAATTTAAAAACACAGTGTTAAACAGTGCTGTGGTAACTGGCTATGCATATAAAAAAATTAGATCCCTGACTCACATCATATACAAAAAAAATTTTTTTTCAGGCAAGATCAAGAGCTAAATATAAAATACCAAATTTCTAAAACTTTTAGAAGGAAATGCAGAGACCTAAATGACCTTGGAGTATGGAATAGATTTCTTAAATAAGGCACCAAGGACACAAACCAATAAGAAAAATGATGATAGATTTGACAATCCTTTCTATTCAACAAACCATATAAAAAGTTAACAGATAAGCCACACAGACTAGAAAATACCTACAATTCATTTCACAGATATAACCAGGATATGCAATAAACTCCTAAAAGCAATTTTCAAAGGACAACCCAACTGGGGGGGAGAGACAGGGACAGACAGCTAAGAAATAGAAATCTGAATAGTCACTCAACATTTCAACATGCTCAATCTCATAATTAATCAAGAAATATTTTAAGATAATATCATTTCACACTCATCTGATTTGTAAACATGTAATAAATCTGCCAATGTCATGGATCTATAAGGATTTAGATAGAGCAATTCTCATTTTCTCATGCTAAAAAAACACAAAGTGACTCAATTCTGGAAAGCAATTTGGTAATATCTGATAGAACTTTAAATTCCCATAATCTCCATAATCTCAAACCCAGTAATTCCACTTCTGGGTAATTTACACCAGAGAACTTCATTTCAAACTGAGTAGCCATACACAGACACACACACAGACACACACACACAGACACACACACACAGACACACACACACACACACACACACACACACACACACACACTTCACAAAACATTTAATCCTTACTGCAAAACAACCTGATATTTCTCTGAACTATTTTAATTCCTAAAGTGATTTCATAACCGATTAATGGTTCCCAACATGCAGTTTGAAAAACTTGCCAAAGATCTTAAATACGTGCACAAGGATTTCTAACCAGGAATGTTCAATGCAGCATTGTTTTTAAAACAGGAAAAATGGAAACAACCTAAATACCTATCAACACGAAAATAAATTTAAACTGGTTGTATTCGTATAATAATACAACTATACAGCAGATAAAAGTAATGACTGTAACTAGGATGAACCACATGAAACTACCATTTTTGTAGGTCAAAAATGGTAAAAATATCAGCAATTTCATGGGTCTAAAAAAACTTGTTTCATGAAAAACAAGTTACAGAGTAGGTAGAATATTGCTTATATAAAGTTTGAAAATACCCAAAACATAATATTGATTTATGAATATACTCCTATGTAGTAATTATATAAAAACAGGTATTAGAAACACCAAATTCAAGATATCATTACTTCTGGGAAGAAAGTGAAATGTAACCCAAGAAGGTGCTTCAACTGCATGTGAAAGGCTTTTCTTTAAAAAAAAAAAAACAGGTAAGTGTGGGAAAACGCTGAGATCTGATATAACTGTATGGTAGCCGTGTGAAGGTTGATTATCTTGGTCTCTGTATCCTCCCGTATGTTTGAAATACGTTAAGAAGAAAAATAGTATATGTATTAGCCAACGAAAGCACACGTCTGCAGCCTAAATTCAAACCAACTGCTCCATAGACAATTTCTTTCATTGGCTTGAAACGCTAACGCATCATCATCACCTTTTTTTAACAAGGGCCTCTAGCCAAAAATAAATAAATAAATAAAATAAAGCTTTATGTAACACCCAATTTAAATAGTTCCTTAAAATCCATCAAGCGAAGATTATCCCTGGAAAATTGGTTTTGTTCCTCCTTCCAGTTCAGTGCTATATATTTTACCATATTTCCATTTTCATCTCGGCTGCCAAGAAAATTCAAATCCAAATTTTATTTTTAGTCACTGAATTATGCTGCCACTTGGGAAAAGAATATATGCCTTCTCCTTTTCCTCATTTTTCTTTTATATATATATAATTATTATATTTCTGGCTCTTTTAAGTTACAGAAATTCTGCAGTGAAATAAAATGTAAATAAATTCCAAGAAAATAAAAATAAACTTTCTGTTCCACCACGCTAAGGAGTTTTCACCATCATTGCTTCTTCCTGGACCAAAGGAATGGGTATGCAAATACAACTATGCATACATGTTCACGATACTAAAATTTCAGGACATACAGGAGTAAAGTCAATATGCTACCAGTGAAAAATAATTAGCTAATATACTAACAAAAAAATGCATACAAAAGAAAACGTGAAGTTGGTCAAAATTTAATAAGCTGATTATTTCTTTCTCTTCAAGACCATTTTGCTTTGTATGCTTTGTTTTCCGGTGCATGGACATTGTGGAAAATTCCTAAGTCCAATAAGAATATGTAACATTACAAGTCATATATAAAGAAAGTTCTGTGGGTTTTTTTGCGTGCATGTGGTCGCCTTTTTAAAAACTTGAAGTGTCCTTTCCCACAGGTATTTTGCCCATGCCTAAAGATATTCTGGCAGTTTTCTGAGTTTGGCTTCCCTTCTCCTTCTGTCTGGAGCCTCACAATGTCTACTGAAGCCAAGCATACCATTTAGGCAGCACACATCCCCTCTAACACATGGTATACCCCAATACAGAAAATTCAAAACCATGGGTTACATGAAACAAATCCCCTAATTAATCCATTCCTTAACTTCCAAAACTGAATACCAAATGTTCTTATTAAATAGGTTTGGTTAATTATTTCCTTACAAACAGGGCCTAGGATGTCAATCACTCTTATTTATCTCATTTTAGAAATAAAGGATAATACAGGGGGACTTCTCTGGCAGTCCAGTGGCTAACATTTTGCCTCCCAATGCAGGGGATGCGGGTTCGATCCCTGGTCAGCGAGCTAAGATTCCCACATGCCTCACAGCCAAAAAAACCAAAACAGAAAACAGAAGCAATATTGTAACAAATTCAATAAGGACTTTAAAAACGGTCCACATCAAAAAAATCTTTTTTTAAAAAGAGATAACATAGAGAATATACACCAAGATGACAATTCACAAAGACTTTGAAAAGATTATTTTTAACAAAGTTAAAGCACTTCACTCAGCAGTAAGCCCAAAACAACACAATCCAATTTAGGTTTTGAAAAGAATATAACATTTACTCGCCACCAGGATTACAACAGATACGAATAAAGTTATATGCTCCTCATCTTCAAGAAATGTATAGTCTACTGGGCAGTCGTCCAGATTCTTTTAACAGGGATGGCAAAATCACGCTGCTTTCCAGGACTAGATAGGGAATCTAAATAGGTGAGCAGCTCTATCTAAGGGGTAAGTATTAGAAAGAACAACTACAGAATGTAGATTTTGCCTAAAGTAATTCTAAATCAACTTCAAAAGAATGCTATCAAAACAAAACACATCTCCCAGTGAGACAGAATACATCATTGCAAGACATGTTTAACTGCCAATCAGATACAGACTGAAAAAAAAAGTTGGAAATGGCATGGAGAAGCTAGACCTCGGCCACATTTCTGGTCAAGAGTTAACACTGCTGTGACTTTTCTGGATGGCAGTCTGGCAATACACATCAAAAAGTAAAACATGCATTTCCTTCAACCCAGTAACTAGACTCTTTAGAGAGCTACTCTAAAGAGCCATCAGCACGCAACAATTGTACATGCAATGCATACGCATGATATACAATAAATTTAAACAATCTAAACATCCAGCAATAGGAACACTGTTAAATTATGGTACACACATTCAACAAAATACTAAGAAACGATTTAAAGAACAGAGTAGACACAAACGGATTGACCTGGAAAGCCATCGTGAGTGTTGGTTTTTAACGCACGCGACTATGAGCCAAGATGGCGCCACGTGCCAAGCTCCCAAGTGCTACTTCCGGTCACACCTGGAAGCAAGATTCCAAGCCACAGCCTGAGAAGGGTTGGCTGGTGTCAGTGGTGTAGCTCTTCTGAGAACTGCTCAAGGAGAGCCAGTCTGCAGCCAACCTGTCCAGCTGCCCAGCAACCTGCAAGCAGGTACAGGAATAATAAAGTAGCCCCTCTGGCCTACACTGAGGAGTCCACAGCAGAACATTCACTACAAACCCAGCGTGGAGATTTTCAAGTTGCAACCAAATAAACCCAGCAAAGAACTGGCAAAGCTGGTGATGTTTATGGCACAGATGTTCTGCCACCCAGAACATCTAGATAACTTTCCTCAAGAACGGAAAGATCTGCCCTCCTACAGCTACACTGTCTTGAATGCAGGCCTTCCAATAACAATCTGCAATACTCTGATCTTCCTGAATACCTCATCTATCCATCAAGGTTGCCAGAGATCTTCTTTGAACCTCGACGCTGCCATGTAAGTTTCTACGACTCTGTACACTCATTCTGTGACTGATGAGAATAAAAGTGCAAAAACAAGAATAAGGTGAATATAGTATTGCAGAATTATACATGCACATGTTAAGGGACAGCAACACAACTGCACCCAAGATACCTTTGGAAGTGATCCCTAAACTACAGAAGAAGCATCTGAAATGACGCCAAGACCGTCAATGTTATCACAACCGTATGCTTCTGTCTCTTTTTTCTGTAATCTTTTGGCTGTGCCGTGCAGCACGTGGGATCTTATTCCCCAACCAGGGATCGAACTCTCTCACTCTGCATCGGAACCGCGAAGTCTTAACCACTGGGCCGCCAGGGAAGTCCCACAACTGTGTGGTTCTCTAAGGTCGCTGCCTTGACATTCTAACAAGGGCAAGATGAACAAGAGGAAGAGGACAACGACCCAGAATGCTAATGCAGCATGCCTTGGGGGAGAGGCTCTAAACACAAGGAAAGAAGGTTACCAACGTACTTCAGAAACAAAAGAAGAAAAGAGTTCGAAGTGTTTAACTTTTCAGCTATCTGTTAGATTCATGAGCCCCAAGAATGTGCACGAAAACCACTAAAGCAGCTGAAGAGTTTCAAGGAGACCCGTGAAGTGAGGTTAGTGCCCCTGGGCCTTACCTCCAGGTTGGCAGGGATTCACACGCTTTTTCTATCTTTGTGCACAGGTTTCTGCAGCAGCACCAAGGAGGAGTAGCGAGATCCTTCGGTCTGCTGTGTACACTTCTCAGCGCCCGGCAGTCGCAGAGCGCATTCCGGTGTTGCTCACGACCATGCCACCCATTCCGTTATGACAAGAACTCTGGGGAAGTCCTGACAGTAGGAAACAAAGCTCTGCAAGAGATAACAGCGCAATGACTAAAAAACTTCCTCAAAACCTTGCCCAGAATAATGAAACACAAAGAAAGAATGTGATGATGTCTCCTAGGACTCTGATTCAGTTCTTCCAAAAACTGAACCCTCAGATACTGCAGAAGGAATTCCAGGGTAGGACTACAGAGGCCTCTATAAAATCAAGGGTACAAGAACATGGAGAATTAGATGCTAAAGATTACATTCCGGGAACAGAAGTTCTGGAAGTTGAGCAAGAGAATGCTGAGAACGATCAAGATGGGTGGGGAAACACCAGTCTCAGGGAGGAGGAAGCTGATGCTAAGTGGGTTGATGTGCACCACTCTTCCGATGAAGAACAGCAAGAAGTCTCCGAGAAGCTGAACGGCTTCAGAGAGGAGCCAGAATGTCCCATCAAAAAATAAGTTTTTCTGGGCTTCTCTGGTGGCGCAGTGGTTGAGAGTCCGCCTGCCGATGCAGGGGACGCGGGTTTGTGCCCCGGTCTGGGAAGATCCCACATGCCGCGGAGCGGCTGCGCCCGTGAGCCATGGCCGCTGAGCCTGCGCGTCCGGAGCCCGTGCTTCGCAACGGGAGAGGCCACAACAGTGAGAGGCCCGCGTACCGCAGAAGAAAAAAATAATAATAAGTTTTTCTTCAGAGAAAAGCAGCTGGTGCTACAAGATTAACTTTTGAAAAAGAGAAAACGAAGTAACTTCCAGGCAAGTTTTCCACTCCAAGGAAAAGGCTAAATTTGTGTCATTAATCTGAATGTTAGTGAATAAAGACTGTTTATTTGCATTCAAAAGTCCAGAAGCACTATATTTTGAAAATCACCCAAAAAAGCACACTGCTGAACAATGGTTGGTTTGATCCCATTTTAAAAACTCTGCAACAGGAAAAATGAGCCCTAATATGTAGATTTCAATTAACAATGTAGCAATATTGGTTTATCAAGTGTAACAAATACAGCATGTTAATGCAAGGTGTTATCAGCAAGGGAAAATGGAGGGTGGACAATATGAGAACTTTCTTTACTATCCACACAAAGTTATGTAAATCTAAAACTGCTCTAATAAAGTCTATTAATTTTTTAAAAACCTACATGTGTAGACAGATTTGCAAATAAACATTTGCATATGCAGACAAAGAGAGCGGGAAAGCTCTATATCAAACTTATTAACAGTGGTTTTCTACAGAGAGTGAAGAGCACAAGGAAGAATTTTCACATTGCATATTTCTGGACTGTCTAAAAACTTTCTACACTGAGCAATACTCTAAGAGGCTCTGCAGCACATGGAGAGCCTGGGTCCTGAAACCAGACTGCATGGATTCAAACCCCAGCTCCACCATTAACTAGCTGACAAACTTGGGTAGTTAATCTCTCTGTGCCTCAGTTTCCTCATCTGGAACTAGGGATAGTAGTTTTTGTACCCACACAAAGCTGCCGCAGGTATTAAGTGACTTACTCCATGTTAAGCATTGGAAAACTACCTAGTCCATAGTAAGTGCTCAATAAGTAGTGTCCTCCACCGCCACCAAGCATCCACTGTGCCTCAGTTTTTTTAAATCTTGACTGGTAAGACAAATCAGGAAAACTTGGCTCATCAAGCCCTTTCTAGTGAGATCTACAATCCAGAGAATACAATGTATTCAACAGCCAAATAAAATTAATCTGAGTTTTTAACAGATTACAAATAAACACTTAGCAATATAAGCCCATTTATATGAAAACAATCACTAATAGATTCTATAAGGATAATCATAAAAACAAACCCCTCTAAGTGCTGTGGTTCTGGATAATATTTACTTTCTCCTTTATACTTTACTGAGTCATTTTAATTTTCCACATTGAGTATGCATCATTTTTAATGAAATAAAGTAGGAGTCGGCAAACTTTTTCTATTGAAGGCCACATAGTAAATATTTTACCCTTTACAGGCCATAAGGGTCTCTGTCCCAAATATTCAACTCCACTGTTGAACCACAAAAGCAACCAGACAATACCTAAATGAACGCATACGGCTATGTCCCACTGACAATTTAATTTACAAAAACAGGAAGCTGGCAGGACACTGCCCACAAGCAGTCAAGTTTGCCAACTCCTGAAATAAAGAAGGAAACAAAATTGTTTTCATTTTGGAAAACAAAATATAATTTACAACAAAGAAACTGCATGAGCTAAACTGACATTATTGATGGGGAAAAAAACCCTATTCATTTATTAATATATGGGAATGTACGGACAGAAAAACACAAACTCTCTCATTTAGGCTCTGGAAATCCTCCTCTCATCCTTAGTGCCCCAGTACGAGAAAACTTGCTAAGGAGCCTGAAGTCTAGATAGGAACATAAACTAGTGGGTAGGCAATCACAAACAGAAACTAAAAGAAGTATGTCGTTCATATTTAAATCAACTTGAAATTTCTTCAAATTTCATAATAATTCACCAAGTAGCGGCCACCACAGGCGTGGAAGCAACTACTGAGGAAAGGATTTTAGTCTTGGATAATCACAATCGGCACCGACAAATTTGTGAAAGGAGATGAAAACATCTATGGACATCTAACAGCATTAGAAGTGAAATTTCTATGAAATAAACGTTAGAAATGAAAAACTCAGGAATGAAAAATCTATGAAATTCTAACGGAATTAGAGTCAGAGGGTGGTTAAGATGAGACATGCAAGTGGCCTTTGATAGGACACTTCAAACTTCAAAACTGACAAAGTTTCTGATCTCCGCCCCAAAAATAAAGCTTTGGGTTGAAGGAAACTATTCTTAACATTTCACGTGGAACGTGGTTTGAAATATTATGACAGATTTCTTTGAGTTTTCAATGGTTTCTCTGGAGGAGGGAAGAAGGACTGTTTTGGGAAGAGCTACGAAGGCTGCGAAGTCCAGAGTCTAAACCTGAAGACGTTAGAAGACCACTCTGCTAAAAAGACGCCAACCCCCTGCAACGCAGCCAGCGTGCCCGATACAACCGCAGCGGGACCGCTCAAGCTTTCTGCTGAGCGACCTCGCCAAGTTGTCAAACCCCAGAGGAGACAGTAAACAACACCCAGAGCCAGCGGTGCCCAAGGCGAGCTCTCGCACAGACGCCCAGACCCACCGAAGCCGATGAGCAGCAGCCTCAAGGGGCGACACCGACACACGGCAGCCCGACGCCCGGGACACCAGGCCCAGAACGCGGTCCCCCCGGCCGCCTGCGCGCGGGCAAGCACCGGTGAGGGGTCTCCCCGCCGCAGGGGCCGGACGAGGGCCCAAGCGGAGCCCACCCAGGAGTGCGGCCAGCGGAGACGCGGAGCGGCGCTGGGGCCGGGGGGACTCGGGGCGGAGGGCGGACCCGGGGCCGAAGGAAGCCGGGGCCGAGGGACCCGGGGCTGGGGGCGCCGGTACCAAAGGGAGCTGGGGCCGAAAGGAGCCGGGGCTGAGAGGACCCGGGATGGAAGGAAGCCGGGGACCCGGAGGTGGAGGGACTCGGGACTGAGGGGACCCAGGGCTGGGAGTACTGGAAGGGAGCCGGGGCTGAGAGGCCCGGGGCAGAGGAAACCCGGCCCCGAGGGGCGCCGGCCCGGGGGTCGGGCGGACAGAGCAGGGGATGGAGGAGCGCGCTCCCCGCCCGCCGCGCCGCCGGGACACCCGCCCTCAACCCTCGGCCCCGCCGGCCTGGCCCGTGCTCCCACTCGAGAAACTCACCAGAGCTCGCCGCCGCCTCGCCACGCGTCTCGGGTGCCTCGGAACCGCGGCCGCCGGGACCCCAAAGCAGCTGTGGGGCCGCCCGCTGCCGCCGCCGCGACCCAGCGTCCGGGAGGGCCCTCACACCGCCGCCGCCGTGACGCGAATCGCAAGAGGCGGCTCTGGCCAATGAGAGCACTCCTCGTGCGCAGCCGCGCTGGCCCAAGCCGGAAGCGCCCCGCCAGGCCGCTCCCCGGCCTGGAAAGGCTTGGGAGCCACGGGGGGTGGTCCGCAACACGATCCGGCGGCGCCGAGAGCCCGGGGACACGGAAGTCCTTTAGCTTCCCTGCCTCCGGAGGCGGGAGCGTGTGCAGCGGAAGAGGCGGGGCCGCCCGGCTCGGGAAGCTTCCCGGTCTCTATGGATACAGCTCACACGCCTTGGGCGGAACCGAAACTGAGGGATTGCTAGGCGTAGTCTGTGGAGGCTTCGGACCTAAATCCGAAACATCTTGCCCAAAACAACAGCGTTTGCCTTTTATTACCTCCCGAAGACACTACCATTTGTGCCCCACGACTTCCAGAAAACGAATGTGAGCCCGCTCCTCTTAAAATATATGTAATTCAGAGCGATTTTTAAAATGTTTTAGCGTAATAGCAGGTCAGAAACTAATTCAGCAATAAATACCGTGTCTGTTTACCCAGAGCGAGTCGTTTTCTACTTGTGAGATTCAATTGAGCTCTAACTTCTTAGACCCCAAGATCGGGTTTCGCTACATACTTACTCTACAAGAAAAGGAAGTGTAGGAGTTGGCCGGTGTAGAAAATGTTTTCTTCACATTCCGTTCTAAGAGGGATTTATCACGCTCCAAGGAGGTTATATTGCCTTAACTGTCAAAAATCTTGTTATACTGATTAAAGGAAACCCATAAGCTTTCAAGGACATCCATGACCCAGGCCTGTCCCTCCCTGGAACCACACCAACCGAAAACGAAGGAGGCTGGAAAAAGCGTCACAGATCTATCAAAAGACCGAAGATCCGATACACAATATAAGGAAAAATGTTTAAAACAGAGGACCCTCCAGCCTGGAAATGTAAAATCTAAGAAGTGATTAAAGTTACTAAAATCAGAAAGAGCATGAATAAAATGGTCTTAATACTAGTATTTTAGAACTAAGTCCACCCAGTTAAGCTTGAAAGATAAATCAAAGCAGACAAACTTACACTTCGACAGCACCTTAGAGACAACACCAGTATTTGCAGAGCGAATCTGACCCGTGTACCGACTCACACAGGGCACAGATGAGAACAGGGGCCTCAGGCTTAAAAAGAGGTCTACTACAGAGGACAGAGCTACATAAAAGACCATTAACTAAGAGAGTGTTCAAATACCTCAAACCTTTTCTGCATCCTTCTCTCAATGATTTTGCTTTGACAAAACAAAGTGCTTTCCTCTGGAACAGTCCTTCATGGGCTAAAACATGTGAGAAAGATCCTTATGATTTTCCCACCAAGATTTTTCCTCTCATTCTCTGTCATCTTGACCCCAGTCCCAGATCACTACTACCAATTCCTGATGCTCCCAGTGATGAAACAAACCCCATCATTCCCTCAG
The DNA here is from genome assembly GCF_949987515.2 of Delphinus delphis. NCBI lineage: Eukaryota > Metazoa > Chordata > Mammalia > Artiodactyla > Delphinidae > Delphinus > Delphinus delphis. The sequence goes on from NC_082693.1 coordinate 2,405,861, forward strand.
AATGCTCACACCTTCTCAGCCAGTGAAGACACTGACACCATCCCTGACCTGAAGGACCATCCCCTGAGTCCCACATCCACAGATGGCTTCATCCATATCTCTTACTTAAAGGTCACCATTAAATGTCCCAAAGCAGATATTTCAGGTCTCTCTCCCCAACTGTGCTTCAGTTCATAATCTCTATATATTGTCTTCTAACTAGCAGTCCAAAAACCAAGGGGAATTCAGTAAAATTCTGTATCCTCCAGCACCTCAGAAACAACTGTGTCAGCTGTGGATTTTTAGAATGTCTGTTCCCTCCATCCTAAAGGTGTCACACTTCTCCACAGGAGGGTGGAGTACTTCCTCTTCTGCAGCACCCAGGAAAGAGTCCCTTCCACTCCTACTCCCCCTACTAGTCACCAGTGACCCAACAGTGCCCTGAGGCACAGCTAGTCTGATGTGGTCATCTCTACAATGATCAGATGTTGTTGACAGAGAAGCGCATCACTGGGTAAGTGACATTCATAATCCGGTTTCGGCCACCCCAGAATGAGGCGTCAGTGGTGCTACAGTATATGCTGCAGAAATGGTGATGATGGACTTGCTCTGGGGACAGCCTCAGCCTGCGTTGTGATCTGCAAGTCAACAGCCAATGAGAACTGAAGAGGTAACCAGAGCGACCAGCAAATGAAGGTGCAGCTTTCAAATGCTAAAGGACAGAGAAAATGCTCCAGACCCCATTGTGAATTTAAGCTTGGAGTCCCAACTGGTTTGTTTTGTTTTGTTTTTCTTCTCCAATAAATAAAAGAGAAATTATACTATTTTTCTAATCAGAACAATTGCTATTTTTAAGGAGAAAAAAGAGACAAATCATTCTACTAGTGACAACCAAAATTAGCAGTCTTCTTTGAAAGAACTGTGTCTACCGCTTTCCAGAAAAAATTACAAAAGGAGGTTAACAGCTTCATCATTACGAAATACCTAAAACCAATCTAAACTCTTCTCTTCTCCCGCAGTATCTACAAGCTGCTGAAATAGAAACATTAGAACTGAGGGGAAAAAATCTGGACAAAGGGAAAGATGGACCATAAAAAAAGAGAAACTGAGAAGAAAGAGCAAGAAATGTCACACCAATCCTTGTGTTTGTCTCATACATATGTTGTAGGAGAGGAAAAATTTCTTTCTACCCTCTTAGGTTCTGCGGCTGGCCTAAGAAGTAAACTGAGATAAGACATTACTAACAAGAGAAAAGCTTATAAATTTAATGTTTTTACATGCACACAGGAGTCTTCAGAAGGAAAATGAAGACCTGAGGAGAACATTAGAGCCAAAAGCTTACATACCTTTTTACATAAAGAATAAAAAATTGTGGGGATGTGGCGAGACAAAGTGGCCTGGACTAGGGACAGTAAATTGGGGGACAATGCCTAGGAAATATATGGGGAGAGGGGAACTCATGGAATATCAGGCTACTTTAGTAGGGTTCTTAGCACAGGTCCATTTTGGTTTAGGTCAACTCCCAGTCTAAGAATGTTCTACAGAATCATCATGTTGCACACCTGAAACTTACACAATGTTAAATGTCAATTATATCTCAATAAAACTGGTAGAAAAAAATAAAGAATGCTCTCTTCCTGGTAAAGGGAGGTACCTTTTTCATGGGAAATGTTATGACCTGGTTTTAGGTAGAAAGGGGGAGGTAGGACAGAGAACCCTTCCTGTATCTGCTATTTCCCAAGTGCCCTCAGCTCAGAATAATCAGTATGCCAAAGTGGCGTATTTTGGGGTTGTGTGTTCTGTACCCCTTCAGTGTAAAACAAACTGTGAAATGCAGCCAACTAATTGGATGTTTTTTTTAACACAAGCTTTTTATTATTTATTTTATTTTATTTTATTTTATTTTTATTTTTGGCTGTGTTGTGTCTTCATTGCTGCGCGCAGGCTTTCTCTAGTTGCAGCGAGCGGGGGCTACTCTTCGTTGCGTTGCGCGGGCTTCTCACTGCGGTGGCTTCTCTTGTTGCGGAGCACGGGTTCTAGGCGCGCAGACTTCCATAGTTGTGGCACACAGACTCAGTAGTCGTGGCTTGCGGGCTCTCAACCACTGCGCCACCAGGGAAGCCCTGATCATATGATTTTTATCCTTTATTGTGTTAATGTGGTCTATCACGTTGGTTAATTTGTGAATGCTGAACCATCCTTGCATCCTTGGAATAAATCCCACTCGATCATGGAACATGATCCTTTCAAATGTACAGCTGAATTTGCTAGTATTTTGTTGAGGGTTTTTTGCAGCTATGTTCATTAGGGATATTGGCCTATAATTTTCTTTTCTTGGAGTGTCCTTGTCTTATTTGGTATCGGGTGATGCTGGCTTCTTGAAATGAGTTTGGAGGTGTTCCCGCTTCTATTTTTTGGAAGAGTTTAAGCATTGGTATTAATTCTTCTTTAAATGTTTGGTGGAGTTAACCAGTGAAGCCATCTGGTTTGTTGGGAGGTTTTTGATTTACTGATTCAATCTCCTTACTAAAAATTGATCTGTTCAGATTTTTCTATTTCTTCATGATTCATTCTCGGTAGATTGTGTGTTTCTAGGAGAATATCCATTTCTTCTAGGTTGTCCAATAGATTGGTGTATAATTATTCACAGAAGTTTCATGATCCTCTTTTATTTATAATTTAATTTGAGTCCACTCTCTTTTTTCTCTTGGAAAGTCTAGCTAAAAGTTTGTCTATTTTGTTTATCTTTTCAAAAAATAGCTCTTAGTTTCTTTGATCTTTTCTATTGTCTTTTAATCTCTATTTCATTGATTTTTCACTCTAACCTTTGTGATTTCCTTCCTTCAACTAACTTTGGGCTTAGTTTGTTCTTCTTTTTCTAATTCCTTTAGGTGTAAAGTTAGGTGATTCATTTGAATTCTTTCTTTTTTCTTAATGTAGGTGTTTACTGCTATAAACTTCCCTCTTAGAACTGCTTTTGCTGCATTGCATAAGTTTTGGTATGTTTTGTTTCCATTTTCATTGGTCTCCAGGTATTTTTTTTTTTTTTTTTTTTTTTTGCGGTACGCGGACCTCTCACTGTTGTGGCCTCTCCCATTGCGGAGCACAGGCTCTGGGACACGCAGGCTCAGCGACCATGGCTCACGGACCTAGCTGCTCCGCGGCATGTGGGATCTTCCCGGACCAGGGCTCGAACACGTGTCCCCTGCACTGGCAGGTGGATTCTTAACCACTGCACCACCAGGGAAGCCCAATGTACCTAGTCTTAAAAAAAAAAAAAAAAATAGAAAATAGAAAGTGACATAAAAAAGCAAAGTTTGGGTTTTTTTTTTTCAGGGCACAGGTTTATTTTATTACATCAGGGGTCAACAAACGTTCTCTAAAGGGCCAAGGAATAAATAGGTCTTGTTGACTACAGAGTTTCAATCCTATTTAACTATTATAGTGAAAAAGTGGCCATAAACAATATGAAAACAAATGAGCATGATTATGTTCCACTAAAATTTTACTTACAAACACTGGGGAAAAAAAAAAAAAGGACGTCAATTCCCAAACACTGTCCCCAGAGATTCTGATTCATTAACCCTATTAGGGCTCAGAAATCAGATTTTGTTTGTTTGTTTTTTGTTTGTTTAAATTTATTTATTTTTGGCTGCATTGGGCCTTCGTTGCTGCGTGCGGGCTTTCTCTAGTTGCGGTGAGCGGGGACTACTCTTCGTTGCGGTCCGTGGGCTTCTCACTGCAGTGGCTTCTCTTGTTGCAGAGCACAGGCTCTAGGTATGTGGGTTTCAGTTGTTGTGGCACGTGGGCTCAGTAGCTGTGACTCGTGGGCTCAGTAGTTGTGGCTCACAGGCTCTAGAGCACAGGCTCAGTAGTTGTGGCACAGGCTTTGTTGCTCTGCAGCATGTGGGATCTTCCTGGACCAGGTCTCGAACCCGTGTCCCCTGCATTGGCAGGCAGATTCCAACCACTGTGCCACCAAGTAAGTTCCAGATTTTAAAAAAGCATTTTTTTTTTGGCCTCACTGCGTGGCATGCGGGATCTTAATTCCCCGACCAGGGATCGAACCTGGGCCCCCTACAGTGGAAGTGTGGAGCCCTAACCACTTGACTGCTGGGGAAGTCACAGATATCAGTTTTTTACCAGTCGCATTCTAGCGACTCTGATACCATGGGCTCCACGCAGGCTCGGCTTCCTGGCTGTCCCTCCTGCACACTGGCACAGGGCCCTGTACTCAGAAGGACACACACATGGTTTAGTGTTCTCTTGGTCCTGTCCTGAAATTCTGAACAAGAGGCCCTGGACTTCCATTTGAGGCTGGGTCTTGCAAATTACATAGCTGGTGCTTTCTGTCCCCATGGACCACATTTTGAAAAACACAGCAATGGGGGTTAGATCTTAGCCTTCAATCTTCCACTCCTGAATGTATTCAGGCATTTATCTGTAGATCTATTGGACTTTAGGTGTGATGGACAGCCAGCGACCGAATAAAATCACTTTGCACAATTTCTACTTGACACTCTAGGATCAGGGTTTCCCTGAGTGTTTGTTTCCAAAGGGAGAGCTCAGGGAGAGATGCAGCCATCGTTAGAGGGGTTGTGGCCGGGATTGGGAATTACTCGTGCAAGGAAGGGATAAAGAAAAAAAGTAGAGGCCTCAAAAATAATACCTGGGGAAAATATCGCTCTCAAGCATTTGGGGGAAGGCCAATTCAGCCCAACAAAGGTAAATAGGTAACCCTGAAATTCAACTCTCCTTTTTTTTTTTTTTGGCCGCACCGTGCGGCATGCGAGATCTTAGCTCCCCGACCAGGGATGGAACCCATGCCCCCTGCAGTGGAAGTGCGAGTCTTAGCTGCTGGACCACCAAGGAAGTCCCTGAAATTCAGCTCTCTAAAGAAAACTTTGGTCACTGAAAGCTGGACAAGGTTAAAGACCTCTGGAACAAATTCTAATCTAATCTAATTCCACGAACCCGTTTAGCAGTTGACGTCAGCGGCTGGTGGTGTGGGCTTAAAGAAAATGTTAGATTGTCACAGCATTTTGTGGGAGGACCCGAAGAGAGGCGCTTTAGGACAGCTCATCAAAAGTTCACGTTTCCCCATCCGTCGTTTATCACTGGTGGAGCATCAACAGTGCTCATTCCACGGGGTGAGAAACCAGAACCGTAGCCATGAGTCAGTTCCATCCCAGCCTGAAAAATAGAATCAGTATACATTTTAGTTAAGTCTAAAAACCAAGTTGCTTTTTCCACTTTAATTGCCATTATAATTGAACACACTCATCTCCACAGCCAAGTCAGGTTGCCCAGGCTTAAGAGTCTGGCTGGCCGTCAAGGGAAAAGCTGTGTTAGCTTCATCCCGAAGAGTCAGCTGTTTATTCAGCATTTCTTGTGGCCGTGCCTTCTCATTCAACTCAAGTGGCTCCAGGAAGGTATCAGTCATCGCGATTTTCACCATCATTATCATCAGTGACACGTCTATGTAATAATTATAGTAATGGCTTCCCTGGTGGCGCAATGGTTGAGAGTCTGCCTGCCGATGCAGGGGACAGGGGTTTGTGCCCCGGTCCGGGAAGATCCCACATGCCGCGGAGCGCCTGGGCCCGTGAGCCATGGCCGCTGAGCCTGCGCGTCCGGGGCCTGTGCTCCGCAACGGGAGAGGCCACAGCAGTGAGAGGCCCGCGTACCGCAAAAAAATAAATAAATAAAATAAATAAAATAATTATAGTAACAATAGCTAATATATATATAGAATATTTACCATGTGCTGAGCATTTTCTGAGTTATGTACCTGCTCATGTAATCCTCAGCACAACCTCATGACATAGTACTATTGCCATCTCCATTTTACAGATGAAGAAATTGAGGCACAGAGAGTTTCGGTGACTTGTTTAAGGTCACACAGCTATTAAATAGCAGAGCCAGGATTCAGACGCAGGGGCTATGACTATATTACCCAAGCACTTAACCAGCAGACTATGTAGCAAAGGGCACTATGCAGAGAACTTAATGAAGCAAGGTAAACAGAGTTGCTCTTAACATTTTGGGCATTATAGACTCCTTTGAGAATCTATAACCCGCAGAAAACTAAATACACACACACATATTTGCAAATTGCCAGATGACTGTCCCTGCTCGTCCAAGACCTCACGTTGAACTTTACGACTCAATCCCAGGTTATGAAAGCCTGCTCCAGGCACTAGTTGCTTAAAAGTGTAAAATGGTTACCGCTACCAAAAGACAAAAGGATTGTTTAAAAGCTAATGGCTCTGTGAAGGGTAGACTCAGAGCAAGAGTCAAACTGTGAGCCTTACACTCGCACCACATCACCAAGCCCAAGAACTGGCTAATTTTTTTTTTTAATATTTGCCATTTAGGGTTTTTTTGGCTGCGTTGGGTCTTCGTTGCTGTGCGCGGGCTTTCTCTAGTTGCAGCAAGCAGGGGCTACTCTTCATTGCAGTGCACAGGCTTCTCACTGCAATGGCTTCTCTTATTGCGGAGCACGGGCTCTAGGCGCACGGGCTTCAGTAGTTGCGGCTCGAGGGCTCTAGAGCACAGGCTCAGTAGTTGTGGCTCGCGGGCCCTAGAGCGCAGTCTCAGTAGTTATGGCACGTGGGCTCAGTAGTTGTGGTTCGCGGGCTCTAGAGCACAGGCTCAGTAGCTGTGGCACACGGGCTTAGTTGCTTCGCAGCATGTGGGATCTTCCCGGATGAGGGATAGAACCCGTGTCCCCTGCATTGGCAGGCGGGTTCTTAACCACTGCACCACCAGGGAAGCCCCTCCAACAAACTTCTTATCTTCCTAGCCTACTGTCTTTCAGTTCGCTCTTCAATTAAATAAGCAATGTGGCACCTCTAACTGGCTGGTGTTCCTTTAAAGTTAGCCCATTAAGAAAGAAGCTATAATCCAATCCACAACAATTTGGGAAAGGGGAACTCACACACAGGACATGGATGAAAATAACCTGAGAACATGCCAGGGTAACGTTGAAAGCAAGTGCAAACCCAACTGGGTTACCACCGTGCCAACTGGATATATGACCCAGGAGTGACCAGTGATTAAACTGGCCTTCTAGAAAATCTGGGGATGGAAAGTCCAGAGCAATGATTTTAGAAGATCTCGCTGACAACAGAAGCAGACAACAGGAAATCCCCCTGGAACTGGGCTGATGCTAAGGACAGCTCTTTGTACTTTGTAGAGCTCTGGATCTCTCTGTTATACTCTACATTCCCTGTTTTAAAAACCATTCTCCAAACCATGCGGACACGTGCTTTTCAAGCCTGGGTGCAATCACAGGAGAACCCTGAAATATACAATTAAAAACTATACAGTGAAAAAATATTTATATAGTGAATGCATAAATCTAGATACGCATTCACTGTGTACTGTATATTATATTGATAATGGCTATATATAAAAGAGTGGAACTAAAGTACGTCACAAACTAGCATGCAAGATAGGGTGGTGTGTACAGACTTAAAGGATGCTAAGGTGCTTGTATTTTTCAGGAGGAGGGGAGGGTTCCTGAGTGACAGGCTGACGAGCAGACAGTCCATAAACAGCACATCTAAGAGTTCATAATGCCACTTCATTGGGAAGCAACTTAGCTCTAGAGAATGCTGTCATATGCCTACATGGGCCTCTTCTCTTGGCCTCAATTTGGTTAATAACTACAGCTACGCTCTGGTCATTTCAGCAGCTCTGAGCCTTTATCAGACCTCACCCCTATTAAGGGGCACCTTCTTCTTGGGCTCCTGCAATAAGTTGCTAATTGGTCTCCCTGCCACCAATCTCACCACAATCCAAACCATTCCATAAACTGCTGCCCAGATTACCTTCCAAACGAATTAAAAAGAGATTAAGTGCTAATGAATGCTACAGCATGGGTGCACCTGAAAACACTACACCAAGTGAAAGAAGTCGGTCCTAAAAGGCCGCATATGCTATAATTCCATTTATATGAAAGGCCCAGGATAGGTGAGTCCACAGAGACAGAAAGTATTATAGATTAGTGGATGCCAGGGTGTGGGGTAAGAGAACAGAGAGTGACTGCCAGCCGGTATCAGATTCCTTTTTGGGGTGATGGACACGTTCTATAATTAGCTGGTGAAGATGGTTGCACAACCTTGTGAACAGACTAAGAACCACTGAACTGTGCCCCTTAAAATGGGGAACATGTACATTATATCTCAATGAAAAGCAGAAACAGCAACAACAGAGAAGCCCTGTGCTAGCTCTTACCGTGTCAAAGCAGGAAGGGGTCTTAAATATCATAGGATCCAACTTGATCGTTTTAAAGAGAAGGAAACTGAGGCCCAGAGGAGGGAAGTGACTTGCAAAAAGTGACAGAGCTAAATCAATGCTGGGTGAGCTTGGGGAGGGGGGAAAGGACCTCTGCTGCCCGTATGGTGCCTTTTCTTTTTTTCTCAATTCTTTAACATACATGAAAATTTTTAATTGTGTACAAAAATAGAGCAAATGGTATAAGCTCCCTGTATCCAGACCCAGCTTTAATAATTACCAGTATACAACCAACTTTATTTCATCTATGCCCTCACCCCCTTCCTCCCCTCCCAGACTATCTTGAAGTGTATCTCAGACATCATATTTTTCATACATAAATACTGTAGTATGTGCATGTTTTTATGTATTTTATCTATATGATCTATTTCTCACACACATATGTGTGAATATACACAAAACTAAATAAATAAATGACCCCTCCAAAAAAAATAGAAAGATAGAAGGCATCGTAACCAAAGAAACAGGTAAAACTTTATTTGATTTTTTTTGGTTGGTTGGTTGTTCTTTTGGCTATGTGGAAGCTCATGGGATCTTAGTTCCCCAACCAGGGATTGAACCCGGGCCCTTGGCAGTGAGAGTGTGAAGCCCTAACCACTAGACCATCAGGGAATTCCCAGAAATAGGTAAAACTTTAAATAAATCTAAATATGCATTCACTGTATATTATATTGATGATGAATATATATTAAAAAGTGGAACTAAAGTACCTCACAAAGTAGCATGTAGGGGAGGGTGGTGTGTATAGACTTAAAGGATGCTAAGGTGCTTGTATTTTTCAGGAGGAAGGGAGGGATGCTGAGTAACAAGATACTGCATGGTGCCCTGGAAAACTTGTACAGCAATGTTCATGGACCAGCCTTTGTATCGGCAAGAGGACTGGAAACAACCAAACAATGCATCAGTAGAGGAATGGATATATAAATATGATATGTCCATCAAAGATGACATAAACAGATGGAGAAATATACCATGTTCTTGGACTGGAAGATTCAATACTGTGAAAATGACTATACTACACAAAGCAATCTACAGATTCAATGCAATTCCTATCAAACTACCAATGGCATTCTTCACAGAATTAGAACAAAACAATTTTACAATTTGTATGGAAACACAAAAGACACCAGATAGCCAAAGCAATCTTGAGAAAGAAAAACGGAGCTGGAGGAAACAGGCTCCCCGACTTCAAACTATACTACAAAGTTACAGTAATCAAGACAATATGGTACTGGCACAAAAACAGAAATATAGATCAATGGAACAGGATAGAAAGCCCAGAGATAAACCCATGCACATGGTCACCTAATTTATGACAAAGGAGGCAAGAACATACAATGGAGAAAAGACAGCCTCTTCAATAAGTCGTGCTGGGAAAACTGGACAGCTACACGTAAAAGAGTGAAATTAGAGCACTACCTAACGCCATACACAAAAATAAACTCCAAATGGATTAAAGACCTAAATGTAGACACTATAAAACTCTTAGAGGAAAACATAGGAAAAACACCCTTTGACGTAAACCACAGCAAGATCTTTTTTGACCCACCTCCTAGAGTAATGGAAATAGAAACAAAAATAAACAAATGGGACCTAATTAAACTTAAAAGCTTTTGCACAGCGAAGGAAACCATAAACAAGATGAAAAGACAACCTTCACAATGGGAGAAAATATTTGCAAATGAAGCAATGGACAAAGGATTAATCTCCAAAATATACAAGCAGCTCATGGAGCTCAATATCAAAAAAACAAACAACCCAATTAAAAAATGGACGGAAAACCTAAATAGACATTTCACCAAAGAAGACATACAGATGGCCAAGAGGCACATGAAAAGATGCTCAACATCACTAATTATTAGAGAAATGCAAATCCAAACTACAATGAGGGACTTCCCTGGTGGCACAGTGGTTAAGAATCCGCCTGCCAATGCAGAGCACACGGGTTCGAGCCCTGGTCTGGGAAGATCCCACATGCCACGGAGCAACTAAGCCCGTGTGCCAGAACTGTTGAGCCTGCTGTCTAAGGCCCGTGCTCCACAGCAAAAGCCACTGCAATGAGTAGCCCACGCACTGCAATGAAGAGTAGTCCCCACTCTCCGCAGCTAGAGAAAGCCCACACACAGCAATAAAGACCCAACACAGCCAAAAATAAATAAAAATAAAATAAATTAAAAAACAAACAAACAAAACTACAGTGAGGTATCACCTCACACCGGTCAGAATGGCCATCATCAAAACATCTACAAACAATAAATGCTGGAGACGGTGTGGAGAAAAGGGAACCCTTTTGCACTGTTGGTGGGAATGTAAATTGATACAGCCACTAGGGAGAACAGTATGGAGGTTCCTTAAAAAACTAAAAATAGAACTACCATATGACCCAGTAATCCCACTATTGGGATTATACCCTGAGAAAACCATAATGTAAAAGGATACGTGTACTACAATGTTCACTGCAGCACTATTTACAATAGCCAGGACATAGAAACAACATAAATGTCCAACGATAGATCAATGGATAAAGAAGAGGTGGTACATGTATACAATGGAATATTACTCAGCCATAAAAAGGAACAAAATCGGGTCATTTGTAGAGATGTGGATGGACCCAGAGTCTGTCGGACAGGGTGAAGTTAGCCAGAAAGAGAAAAAGAAATATTGTACATTAATGCATACATGTGGAATCTAGAAAATGGTACAGATGAACCTATTTGTAGGGCAGGAATAGAGATATAGACGTAGAAGACAGACATGTGGACACAGGGCCGGGGGAAGGGGAGGGGGGGATGAAGTGGGAGATTGGGATTGACACAAATACACTACCATGTGTAAAATAGATAGCTAATGGGAACCTGCTGTATCGCACAGGGAGCTCAGCTCAGTGCTCTGTGGTGACCTAGGTGGATGGGATGGGGGAGGAGGGAGGGAGGTCCGAGAGGGAGGGGATCTATGTATACACATAGCTGATTCACTTCATTGTACAGCAGAAACTAACACAACATTGTAAAGCAATTATACTCCAATTAAAACTTAAAAAAAAAAACAGGACTGGAAACGACCAAACCATGCACCGGTGGAGGAATGGATCTATAAATGCGTGTGTGTGCACACGCTGCAATACTGCGTGTTGTAAGGATAAGCTGCATCCAGGCAGAACAGTGCGCACAGATCTCAAAAACACGGGACGAACACCGAGCTGCAACGCAACATGAGGTGTAAAACGGCATTGACTGAAGTTAAAAAGAAAAACGTACCAGCTTGCAGAATGGAGAGAGAAAGAGAATAGGACTGAGAGCCCTTGTTAAAGGGATTTTGAGCGACATTCACAATGTTTTATTTCCTTGGAGGAAAAACAGATGATGCGCATGTAGCAAGAGCATAACCATTATACATCTAGGGTGTGAGACTAGCGGTGGTGGTTATGTTGTTTGTGTTTTATATGTTATTATCTGTGCTTGAATTATTAAAATATCATACATTTCTGAAGATTTTACACCTCTATATATTTTAAGAAGAATTATGGAGTCTGCAGAGCAATCTAAAATGTTGGCCTGATATCATCTGTATTGTGTAAACAATCCCGCTAAGACGTGGGTTTTATGGGGGCTGCACGCGAGCTCCACGGAAGGACACCCACCATGTTTGCTCTGCATTCTCCCATCTCTAGATTCTGACAAATTGATGCACATGTTCAGCTTTTCTGTCCTCATGAATTTAACGCCAGCATGGAATTCAGGGTAAGTTAGAAAGGAGCATTCTGTTTGAAGTAACGTCAAAGCTAATGTCATGAATTAAGGAGAAATGTTTCTCTTGCGTGCATTTTTTATATTTACAATATTAACAGTGTCATAGTAGGAGTGGCTTCTGTTTGAGAGATGCAGCTTTGTGGGTGAGGGCACAGCCAGATACCAAGTGGACTTTTCACCAGGCACCACGTGTAGTGGCCATCATGGACTCATGACTCAGAACACTACCCCCGTGGAGTAATCAGGTGACACGCCAGCTTCATATGGAAAGAAGAAAATACAACACTGTCAAAGTGAGAAAACTAGATGAGTCGTCTTTTCAAGTGAGATGCAAATTTTGTCATCTCTTCAGGGACATGGGGCAGGGGAGGGATACATTAGGAGTTTGGGATTAACATACACACACTACTATATATAGAATAGATAAACAGCAACTGTATAGCACAGGGAACGCTCCTCAGTATTCGGTAATAACCTATATGGGAAAGGAATCTGAAAGAGAACGGATACGTGTATATGTATAACTGCATCACTTTGCTGTGCACCTGAAACGAACACAACATTGTAAATCAACTACACTCTAATATAAAATAAAAATTAAATTTAACAAATAAAAAATAAATTACGTCATCTCTTCAATTAATGGAAGTCCAAACTTCCATTAATTTAGTGATTTTTAAATTTTACTAAATTTAGTGATTTTAATTTAGTGATTTTTAAATTTTATGCTCAGAATATATATGGTGAATCAATGAATAAATCCTTGGGGTTTCCTCCATTGACTAATTTTTTGTTTTGTTTTGTTTTGTTTTGGCCACACTTGCAGGATCTTCGTTCCCCGACCAAGGATTGAACCCGTGCCCCCTGCAATGGAAGCACAGAGTCTGAACACTGGACCGCCAGGGAATTTCCTCCATTGACTAGTTTTGTAAGACGTGTACTGCTGATGTGAGAAGGGAGGGTGAAAACAGGAGAGTGAATGGGGGAGAGGGTGCCAGCCTGAGGGGCCGAGCAGACAGCTGCCCGCAGTGACACGAGGGCAGACACTCAGAGCCGAAAGCCAGTGAAGAGAAGGTGATGACACGGCACCTCCAAGGTGAAGACCCCTCTGCCTCCAAGCAAGGTCCCGTCAAGGGGCCGGCACCCCTTCTGTCTTGTTTAACTCTCGCTCCCGGGAGCTGGTTCTCCTCTGCCCTCAGATTCTCCGCCCTCAGAAAGGGATGTGACGTTAGCACCTGCCTGTCCACGTTCTTCCAGAAGGAGGGTCAGATTGGAGTGTGGGAGATGTGGCAGAGGCCAAATGTCCCTTCCAGCCTGAGTTTTGGAGATAATGTGAGACTGTAGAATGAGCCCTGCTTTTCCTGACACAGAAAAAACAAGCTGTGTCGACGGGTTCTTTGGTCTGGGCAAGGGCAGCATCCCAACCAAAGCTTGGGATGTTTCTGACAAATTATTGGAGATCATTTGATACAAAAAACAAAAACTAAAACAAAAACATGTCGAGGGCTTCCCTGGTGGCGCAGTGGTTGGGAGTCCGCCTGCCGATGCAGGGGACACGGGTTCGTGCCCCGGTCCGGGAGGATCCCACATGCCTCAGAGCGGCTGGGCCCGTGAGCTATGGCCGCTGAGCCTGCGCGTCCGGAGCCTGTGCTCCGCAACGGGAGAGGCCACAACAGTGAGAGGCCCGCGTACCGCAAAAAAAAAAAAAAAGTGTTGAGGATTGAAATTGTTAGTATTGTCTATTTTCCCCAGCTTCTATGCGGTAGCCAAATAAACTGCAACTGAAGGAAAAGGTCTCTGAGGACGAGGGTCAGCCGGATGAGAACGAGTTCAACTGTTTCCCAAGCAGTATCAGGTGTTTCCATTTCTCCCTGCTCCGAGTCTGATGGCAGTGACGTTTCCACATGATCAGGCCCGTGCTGAACCCATGGCACCAAGTGGGAGGCTCCGGGTCCAGAGGGCAGGCCTCTGCGGGCACCCCCAGGGGCCCTCTCATTGGTGGAGGCAGTGTGGGGTGACAAGCCACAGCCACCTGGGCTCCCACCCAGACGGTTATTTCAAAAGCGAAAACAGAGCAAAATGTTCTGATGAACACTGAGGCCATCAGGGTTGGGCCATCGCTGCAGAAAGTTACAAAACCAGGGTAGGGCTGGCGTCAGGCGACCGACCGCGGTATCTCTTCCAGACACCAGACTCCCTCTGCCCCAGTTCTGCTCCACGTCCAAAGATCAGGACTCGTCCTAAAGCCCGAAGCTGCAGATAGGCTTGTGCACACAGCCTATGACACCGTCCTTGGAAAGAAAGCCAGCTGGGCACTGGTGGAAAGGCCACAGAGCAGTGGGACGCCAGCCACCTGCCCCGGAGCAAGGGCAGCTTGTGGGGACACACGTGGAGGGGGAAGGGCTTTCAGCTGCAGCTCTGCTCTCTGGGCCCAGAAAACAGGTGGGCTGTTGGGATGTTTCCACCCCGTGGGAGGGAGTCTGGTGAAGACTCACTGCCTTTGTCACTTGAGTGCTGCTTGCTGTTTTTAGTTTGGTTTTGTTGTTTTGTTTACTTTACATGTATATGTTAGGTTACATATGTGTCATAGTAACATACATTTGTGTGTGTGTGTGTATATATATATATTCGTATGTAAATGTCAAAGTTGTATTTCACACTCTTGTCAGGAAATTTGTAGGAAAAAAATATAAGCTGGTTTGGTTAAAGATCTTGAGGCAGCACAAGACGGGTTACACGCTGCACCTTTGAAAGTCCATCAGCTAGATGGGCAACTTTTTAAAAAATTGTGCTCAAATAAGATAACATTTACCATTTTAACCATTTTTTAAGTGCACAGCTCAGTGGCATTAAGAACATTCACACTGTTGTGCAACCGTCACCACCATCCGCCACCAGAATTTTTTCATCTTCTCCAACTGAAACTGTCCGCATTAAACACCAGCTTCCCCTGCCCCTCCCCCAGCCCCGGGCACCCACCACCCTACTTCCTGTCTCTGTGGCTCTCTTTTGGGGGCGTTGTAGAAGTGGAATCCCACAGCATCTGTCCTGCTGGGACGGACTTCTTCCCCCCCTCAGCACAATAGCTTCAAGGTTCCTCCATGTTTGTTGTTAGATTCTAGTTTGTTTTCCATCGATTGGAAGGTTTATTTTTGTTTTTTTTTCATTTATATACCTTTATTTGGGAATGTTTAAATCAATACAGAGAAACTAAATTTCAGAGACACTGAATATCGTTAGTTTGGATATCATTACTTTATTATAAAAGAAACACAGAAATTATTTACACGATGAAAGATTTCAGAACTTCAGTGGCAGCTTCCCGTGATGCCATTTCAATAGTGACTAATTTTAGTCGACGTATTTTCCAAGAATGTCACCATCTCTAGATAAGAAATCATCCTTGTCGTCTAGAACTACTTTGGTGCCTTCATATTCTGGGAGAAGAACTTTATCTCCAACTTTCACACTAACTGGTTGAATCCCTCCACCCTTTCCTTTAGAGCCGGATCCAACAGCTACTACCGTTGCTTGCAATACTTTCCCTTGTGATTTTTCTGGAAGCATAATGCCTCCTTTGGTTACAATTTCGGCTGCACTTCTTTCAACTAATACTCGGTCAAAGAGGGGAAGAAACTTTCTAAATGCCTGTCCTGCCGTGACTCGGGTTGCAACACTTCGTACTCTCGCTCTCTGGCCGCCGCTGCCGCAAAGGAGAGATCCGCAGTCTGACCCCCCTGCCACGTGAACTCTGGTTTTGTTTTCTTGCTGAGGACTCTGATGTTGAGAACAGGACAACCATCTGAATGTTTGCCTGGCCAAGGGGCTTCTCTTTCACCACCCTAAAATATACTTACCTTTGCCGTAGTGGACATTTTTCAGTGTTTTTTCCTGCCCATCCACTACATAACTGGCGTGTTAATAGCTGCTCACGGGAATTCCCTGGCAGTCCAGTGGTTGGGACACTGCGCTTCCACTGAAGGGGTCATGGGTTTGATCCCTGGTCAGGGAACTAAGATCCCACATGCCACACAGTGCGGCCAAAATATAAAAGAAAAAAATTTTTTTTAATTAAAAAAAACAAAAAACCCAGCTGCTCACCACTCTCAGTACGGTCCGCACTGCAAGGGTGAGGTTGGAGGGAGTGCAACCCCTGCCTGCTTGGGCAAAGTCTCTGAGAACCCACAGAAGTCCTTTCTTTCTCCAGGAACATGAGGCCTCTTGATCTAGAGGGCAGGCCTGTGCTCACCTTCCTCTCCAAGTAAAACAGGCTCTTAAAACATGCTTTTTGTTTGCTTGTTCTTTATTTTTATTATTATTATTATTTTTAAAATAAATTTATTTATTTATTTTTGGCTGCATTGGGTCTTCATTGCTGCGCGCAGGCTTTCTCTAGTTGTGGCGAGCGGGGGCTACTCTTCGTTGTGGTGCGCAGGCTTCTCATTGCAGTGGCTTCTCTTATTGCAGAGCAGGGGCTCTAGGAGCGCGGGCTCAGTAGCTGTGGCACGCGGGCTCAGTAGTTGTGGCTCACAGGCTCTAGGTGCGTGGGCTTCAGTAGTTGTGGCACATGGGCTCAGTAGTCGTAGCTCGCAGGCTCTAGAGCACAAGCTCAGTAGTTGCGGCACGCGGGCTCAGTAGTTATGGCACGCGGGTTCAGTAGTTGTGGCTTGCGGTCTCAGTAGTTGTGGCTTGCGGGCTCTAGAGCGCATGCTCAGTAGTCGTGGCGCACGGGCTTAGTTGCTCCGCAGCATGTGGGATCTTCCCGGCCCAGGGCTCGAACCTGTGTCCCCTGCATTGGCAGGTGGATTCTTAACCACTACACCACCAGGGAAGCCCTGCTTGCTCTTTATAATTATTATTTTTAATCAGTATGTTCAAATAGTTAAATATATATACAGTAAGAACGTGCAGTGAAAATTCACGTCCCACACTGACCCTGCTTCCTGGTCCCCTCCGCAGCTGCCCAGAGACGGTTCTCGGGGAGCAAGCACACGGGTGCTTTTTTACACAAAAGATTTCATCTCGTGCTCGCTGATCTGTATGGTGGTTTTGGAAAAAATACAGAGAAGTCAGAGTGTAATATGAAAAGTTCCCACCACCCAGAGCTGATAAAAACTAATCTTTGCTGTTTCTTTTTATCCCTTACGTAAAAGAAGTAAAATGTTACAGATAAAGTTGAAACATTCTGTGACATTCACAGACAATCCTATTCCCTTCCTTCTCTCCCCAGAGCTGAGCACTGCCACTAATTTGTTATTCCTATCAGTAATTTTGTATATTTTCACAGGCATACATATATATGTCTGTGAACAACACATAGTATTGAAAGGGAGCAGGACCCTGTGGTCCTTGTCTCCCATGGCCTGAGCCTGCCTTCTGTCTGTGGAAAAACTTTAGCCAAAGGATAAGTTCAACTGGAGACGTGAGAAAATGCAGAAACAAAGGAAAACAGTCAAAGGAGACCAAATAATAAATGTTTAGTCAGTAAGCAAAGTCAAGGACTTTTAGTTCCTCCTCAAGGGCTAGAGATCATAATGTGAGCCATATCCTGTGAGCTGTCTTGTAGATACTGATACCCTCGCCAGGTGGAAGAAGTGAACTACATGAAGACTAGACTGTAGCCATGACCTAAGCTGCCACAATTCCAAGAACTGGCCTCAAAGAAATGGAAACAAACCGACCCTGGAACTGAAGATTAATTGTACATAAAACAATCAAGATGACGCTGGTCAGACCACCAATGACCAACTTCAAGATGACTGTCAGAGGACTTCCCTGGTGGCACATTGGTTAAGAATCCACCTGCCAATGCAGGGGACACGGGTTCGAGCCTTGGTCTGGGAAGATCTCACATGCTGTGAAGCAACTAAGCCTGTGTGCCACAACTACTGAGCCTGTGCTCTAGAGCCCACGAGCTACAACTACTAAGCCCACGTGCTGCAACTACTGAAGCCCATGTGCCTAGAGCCTGTGCTCCACAACAAGAGAAGCCACCGCAATGAGAAGCCCGTGCACCACAATGAAGAGTAGCCCCCGCTCGCTGTAACTAGAGAAAGCCCACATGCAGCTACGAAGACCCAACGCAGCCAAAAATAAATAAAAATTTAAATTTACAAATTTAGTAAAAAAAAAAAAGCCTCTATGAGGTGATGGATTTTTTTTTCTGGCTTGTGGGATCTTTGTTCCATGACCAGGGATTGAACCGAGGCCTCAGCAGTGAGAGCATGGAGTCCTAACCACTGTATTGCCAGGGAAGCCCCTAGGTGATGGATTTAGCTAAACTCATCGTGGTCATCATCTCACAATATGTGTAAGTCAGGTCATCATGCTGTTCCCCTAAAACTTAGTGTTGTGTGTGTCAATTACATTTCAAAAAACAAACTGAAAGAAAAAAATAAATAAAGCACTTCTCTACATGCAAAGCAAAAAAAAAAAAAAAAAAACTCAAAATGAAAACCTCAGTGTTCTGATTTCCAAACAATTTCCCTCCCTGTTTTTTGTTTTTTTTATAAATTTATTTATTTATTTGTTTTGGCTATGTTGGGTCTTCGTTGCCGCGCACCAGCTTTCTCTAGTTGCAGCGAGCGGGGGCTACTCCTCACTGCGGTGGCTTCTCTTGTTGCAGAGCACAGGCTCTAGGTGCACGGGCTTCAGTAGTTGTGGCACACAGCCTCAGTAATTGTGGCACACAGGCTCAGTAGTTGTGGCTCGCTGGCTCTAGAGCGAAGGCTCAGTAGTTGTGGCACACGGGCTGTAGAGCTCAGGCTCAGTAGTTATGGCGCACGGGCTTAGTTGCTCCACAGCATTTGGGATCTTTCCGGACCAGGGCTCGAACCCGTGTCTCCTGCATTGGCAGGCGGATTCTTAACCACCCTGCCACCAGGGAAGTCCGGAGTGAAGTCTTTTCTTAACATTTCTGACCTGGATGATTTCTGAAGGTGTGGACTGTGACCTTAGCAGAGGACAGAGTTACCCAATCTTCTACAGCTCAGGGAGAAGGGCAGGTGGTACGTGAACAGGACATGCCACTGCCACGTGCACAGGGTGTGTTCCTCTGGGCAGGTTCTGACCAGGTCGGCCCTGTGTGCTCACATTCGGAGCACACACTGAGACACAGCCGGCTTTGTGGGGGTGAACCCCGCCCACCTCCCTCTCCCGAGAGAGCTGTGACTGCCCAGCCGGGAGTCACCAGAACAGAATGTCCCCGTCGTGTGAATGGGTATTGTTCTCAGAAAGGGAGCCCGCAAGTCAATTGTTCAGAGTTGGGAGGCATTTCCCCAGATAAACAAGGGTACGTGTAAGCTTCACTATTCGGGACAGGCCCAAAGAACTGCTTGCTCCCTGCAGTCAAGGCTGGGCCGATGGTAGCTGAATCCCTGCCCGGAGTAGAGACGTGCTGCTCAGAAAATGCCTTCCAACTTGTACCCTCTGTGACTGGGGAGCAGGGGCCTCCCCAGTTCTTGGCCCTCGATGTGGCTGCCATGGCCTGGGGTGCAGGCCAGCGAGGAGAAATAGCTGGACCCTGCGGAGGGCGGAGTAAAGCCCTGGGTCCTGGTCCACGTCTTCTGGAGGCCCATGTATGGGCCTGCTTCCCTTCTGCTTCTGGTCAAGGTTCCTCTGTCCTTCTGAAGTTCCCTAAGGTCTGGAAACATTGGGAAACAGACTTTAAAAATGGCTTCCTTCAGAGGAGCACAGTGGTCACTTCTCAGGAAAGACCAAGGTTGACCCAGGGAAGAACGGTGGATTTCTAAGTATACGAAAGGCCAAAAAAATCCAGGTTAGAGTCCTTGCATTTGTGGCTGGCTTTGATCAAGGGATGATTCTGAAGATCTTATGTGTCATAATCACGTGCTTTTTAAAAAATCATGTTTCCTTTGACCTTTCTTGCCTTGATACAAGTTCGATGTACCAATACCTCAATCTCTAAAGAGACTTTACGTTTTACAAAAGGCTTTCACCTCCTTTATCTTATTTGAGGGAAAGATATTATTACCCCTGTTTTACTGCTAAGGAAACTGCCCGAGATCGCTTAGCTGGGAAGCCGGGCCCTCTGCACCAATTCCAAGCCCTTGCTGGTGTTAATTCCCGAAGGGAGACAGGACCCACAGTCCTGTAGCGGAAACAAGTCTCCAGGGAATATCTGGTTTTCTCCGTGTCTCCGGACTCTTCCAAATTACCCCAAACATCTAAATATCCCTTATTTTCTTAAACTTCTCTAGGGAATGAAATCTATAACGCTCGCTTACCTGTCCTGGTGACAAATAGCCTCTCTCTGATTAGAAAGATATCCTTTATTTCCACCTTGGTTCTTTTTGTTACCAAAAAAATCTGTTAGGCCGAGAGCGCGTTGTGTTTTTTTTTTTTTTCTACTTTGTTGGGAACATACAGTAAGGGGCTTAGAAAACAAGCCTGGGACTACTGGGTCCGTCCACAGCAGACCTGAAATGACAGCTAACGCAAGAGTGTGATCGGGTATGTGGTCCAGAGCACTTGCCCATCTTCTGTTGCAGCCGAGCCTTACCGAGCCCCTGAGGGGCAGGTGGCACTGGATCAGCTAAAGCCTGGCAGCCTGGTGCTGCGTCCGGGGCTCTTGCACAAGCCGACGGCAGAGCCAGAGCGGAGTTCTGGTCTCTGACTCGGATCAAGGAGCAAGTGTTTGTGCCCGTCACAAGGGCGCCCGGCTTGATAGCTTAACAAAGTTCTTATCTGGGTGAACTTTCAATTCGTGCCCAAGTCCAAACTCAGGACTCTGGAGGCGGAAGCAGAGGTGACCCTGGGGACTCTCCTCAGCGAGAACACAAAGCCCCGTTGGCTTCTGCCGGCGGGTCCCAGGACAGTGGCTGGCAGAGGGTGCGCGGTGGCCGGCTCTGCCCTGAGCAGACCTGCGTGGGAAGCGGCAGCAGCAAAGGCTCCTCTTGGGCTGTTGTCCACGTGGTCTGGGACGGTCTGAGCACAGGGCCGCTCCGGGGCACGCTGTGTCCTGTGCGTCTCTCCAAAGCCAGAGGAGACCGGCCAAGACACAGCCAAGCTCAGGGCTCAGGTCTGCCTCCAAAAGACGCTATCCTCATCTGGTCAGACAATGTGGTCCATGGACCACAGCAGAGATTAGAAACACGTCCAGGAAGTTACGTCCACACATCTTACTACGGAGGAGAGTCTGGGGACAGACTCTACTGATGTTAGACTTTTGGGGAGACGCTAATTCAGGACGGCCCACCGTCCCCTAGTCCAGGGTCAATCTCGAGGATGTAGACGCTGACCTCTAGCAGCCTGATGCCCTGCGCATGCTACCTCTAAACCCAGGTCCTCTGCAAACAGCCATCTCACTTGTGTGCAAGGCTTGGTCAGACCTAATAACCTGTCAGCAAGTGTCAAACTAGCCACAGAGCAGAACCGCCCAAGGCATCTTTTGAAAACACAGATTCCCAGACCTGACCTCAGATTCACTCAATCAGCGTCTCCAGGTCTGGGTCCTGGAAGTCTGAATTCTTATTTTTTATTTTATTTTATTATTTTTTCGGCCACACCGCGCGGCATGCAGGATCCTAGTTCCCTGTGCGGGGATGGAACCTGCGCCCCCTGCAGTGGAAGCATGGAGTCCTAACCACTGGACGGCCAGGGAAGTCCCATGAATTCTTTTTTTTTTTTTAATATTTACTTATTTATTTGGTTGCGCTGCGGCAGGCGGGCTCTTTAGTTGTGGCATGCATGCGGGATCCTAGTTCCCTGAGCAGGGATCGAACCTGGGCCCCCTGCGTTGGGAGCGCAGAGTCTTAACCACTGGACCACCAGGGAAGTCCCATGGATTCTTAAATCTCCCCAGATTTTAACAGCCAGATGGAGGGCAAGCTCGGGCCCTGCAATTGCCCAAGCTCCACTCAACGTCCAGTTCGAGCTTCCTCTCCTGGGATCCATGGACAGCATCTTGCTTGCTCCTGGGCTCCCTTCTCTCCAAACAGATAGGGGATGGGCGCCCAGAAGTGCAGGTGAGGCTCCGAGTCTGCAGCAGGAGCTGCCCTTCCTGCTCTTACCCCCGTGGTGGACACAGCCCAGGAAGCGCTCGCACTTGGACACCCTCCACCCCACCCCCATGCCGCAGCCCCTCGGTCCAGCGCAGCAGGCGATTCCCAAGGTGTCCCGGTCCTACTCGGCCGCCAGCACCTCTGAGCCCAAGAGTGGACTGACCAGAAGGGGGAGGGCTCCCTGGGGCTGAACATATGCACGTAATTCGGAAGTATTTTAGGGTGTTTTAGGGTATTTTAGTATTTTAGGGTGTCTCCTTCTCTGTGGTAGAAGGTACTTACCTGTGATGGAGAGGTGGGTCCTGGCGTGGAACCCGGGACCTTCCTGGGGGAGCAGCTTAGAAGAGGGATTTCCAGAACTCAGCTCACGGCCTGGTCTGCTGACGTCACACACTCTCAGGGCCCTTCTGAATTCTGAAGAGCACCATTATTCCAAACCTCAGACTCATCAGCCCCGGGAAAGGCAATGGGGGTTGTGTAAATCCAGGGAAGTGCCCAGTGGAGACCGCCTGTCCTCCATCTCTGCTGGGGGCCTCGGGCCCCTCCTGAGGGCCGCATGTCCCCACCTCCCTGGGTAGATGCGCTCTGGCCCTGGGGCTGAAGTCCAAGCCCATGTTTGACTTGAGGACCCAGGGGATGTGTGACCTCGTCCCCCCTCCAGCCGATTCCACTCTTGTCGTCTGCGCTCAGATCTACAGCCTTCCCACGACCATCCCCGCGGCTCAGGCCTCTCCCACCGAGAGGCCATCGTACCGCTCCCGCCCAGGGCCTCCTCCACGGGCCGCGGTCTCGCCTCGCCTGACGGCTGAAGTCCTTCTACTGTGTTAGTTACAGCACCAGAACAAATTAAAAATTTCAGAGAATCAAAAACAAAAAACCCAAAAACGAAACAACAACAACTGCCTTATGTAAAACGAACCCACCGTGAGGCAGCTCTGTAATTCACACGCAAGGCGAGTGACCTAGTCAGTTCCGCTGTCCTGGGCACACAGCAAGCGCCAAGCTCAGCGCCCACCATCCGTCTTGGCTTCAACATGTCTTTCAACACCCTCTCCTCCCTCTGTGCAGATTCTCTGTGTCCTCAGCTCTGCACTCCCTGTTCCCTTCCCTTAGATTCAGGATGGCCAAGTTCCCTCGGCCATGTGCCTCTATCAGAAGAAATTTCCCTACTCACCCTTCTCATTCAAAATTCTTGGTAGCGGGACCTCCCTGGTGGTCCAGTGGGTAAGACTCTGTGCTCCCAATGCAGGGGGTCCGGGTTCCGTCTCTGGTCGGGGAACTAGATCCTGCATGCCGCAACTAAGAGTCCGCACGCTGAAACTATCAGCGCTCGTGCCACAACTAAGGCCCAGCGCGGCCAAAATAAAAATAGATAAGTAAAATATGCATATATATTTAAAAATTCATGGTGGCAAGATGGGGAAGATTATTGTACACACCTGAGTCTCAGAAGGAAACGGGCACCTCTTACTGCAGGTGACTACATCCTGTGATCACCCAGAAATCCACTGAGGAACCGGAAGGGCCTCTGGAGTTGTTCGGCATCAATTAGCAGCTGTGTGAGTCCGAGGATGTTACTTGACCTCTCTGAGTCATAGTCTTCCCATCTGCAACATGTGGATAATAACACAGACCCTGCAGAGGTACTGAGAGAATTACCCATAATATATGCAGAGCAGCTGGTACAGTCAGCCAGCCCTCTGAATGGTAGCTATAGTTACTCCCCACCTCTGCAATGATGACCTTCAAGCAAGCAGGGTATTCGGCTGCCTGGAAACTACTTAGGGGCAGGGGATCCGCCGTGGCTGACACACGCCACTTCCCAGCCCGAGCTCCATTGCTGTCACGGACGTCTCAGTGGCCCATCCCAGCCAGACTAGGCACTCCCCTCATCTTCCTTGCACACTCAATCTTTAAAAAATTAGTGGGCTTCCCTGGTGGTGCAGTGGATGGGGGTCCGCCTGCCAATGCAGGGGACGCGGGTTCGTGCCCCGGTCCGGGAGGATCCCACATGCCGCGGAGCGGCTGGACCCGTGAGCTATGGCCGCTGAGCCTGCGCATCCGGAGCCTGTGCGCCGCGACGGGAGAGGCCACAGCAGTGAGAGGCCCGCGTACCGCAAAAAAAAAAATTAGTAAAATATGGGAATTCCTTGGTGGTCCAGTGGTTAGGACTCTGAGTTCTCACTGCCGAGGGCCCGGGTCCGATCCCTGGTTGGGTAACTAAGATCCCACAGGCCATGCGGCGTGGTCAAAAAAAAAAAAATTAGTAAAATTACACTGACCTAATTCTTCCCAAATTCGTCCAAACGAAACATGTAAAACTCAGCCGAGCTGCTGTCCAGAGTCTGTTTCTGGCATCAACCCGCAAAGACCCCACGCCCAGCTTTTGAGCTGAGGTGCGAGCCACAGACGCTGGGCTGGAGCTGGGGAAACAGCGACACTGTGTGGCCAGGACGAAGGCGAGCCCAGCGCAGAGTGGGCGCTGGGGACCTGGCCCTGGCTCAGGGAGAGGAGAGGCCCTGACAGTCAGAAAATAGAAAGAGGAGGGAACACAGCACCTTACACGTGCGAGTAGACCCACTTCCTACTCAATGCTCCTCCCGTCCCCAGCCTCAGACTAGAAGGCAGGGCAGTGCACGCTCTCAGATCGGAAGGGACAAAAGCAGGCTGCCCGCAGGGCATTTGTAACGTTTCCAGTGTTTGCTGCCTTTGCTCCTGGGAGCCGAGGGAGATTTACAGAAACATCGGGCCATCTTCCTCCCTCTCAGATATTTCCTTTTGGTGAGGACTCAGACCTTGCAGAACTGAGGAAAGTGTGAAGGAAGCAGCTGGTGCTGTAGAGTTATTACTGTCAAAGGGAAGTATCTTTATTTTTTGTTGTTTGTTTAATTTCTTTGTCTTTAAAAAGTTTTTTTGTCTTCTTTTTCAAAGGGCAGTATCTTTATAATTGTTTTTTGGTTTGTTTGGGGGGGGGGTTGGCCACAAGGCATGCAGGATCTGATCCCCAACCAGGGCTCGAACCTTTGTCCCCTACATTGGCAGGCAGATTCTTAACCGCTGTGCCACCAGGGAAGCCCTCAGATCAATTTATGTCACTTGGAACTTTTTTTTTTTTTTTTTTTTTTTTTTTGCGGTACGCGGGCCTCTCACTGCTGTGGCCTCTCCCGATGCGGAGCACAGGCTCCGGACGCGCAGGCTCAGCGGCCACGGCTCACGGGTCCAGCCGCTCCGCGGCACGTGGGATCTTCCCGGACCGGGGCACGAACCCGCGTCCCCTGCACCGGCAGGTGGACCCCCATCCACTGCGCCACCAGGGAAGCCCATCACTTGGAACTTTGAGAAAACAAACTACACTGTTCCCTCATCTGTTGAGTGAGAATCATCATTCCTCCAGCAATTATGTATGGAACCGTCTCTCTGCAAGGTACTATTTGAGATTCTGGGAGACAGAGCTGGGAACAAAAGAGATTTTTTTAAAAGTCCTTCCTTTATGAAACTTCCCTTCTACTAAAAAGGTCTCTGGAAAACCAGTAAATCTAAGGGAGACGACAACGTCAAATCAGAGACTAGCCAAAGGGCTGGTTGACCCAACAGACAGAGCACAGCCCCCAGTCCTAGAACGCATGCTAGAGGGCCAGGCCCCTTGAAACAGTCACAGCCCTTTTGGCTTTAAAATAAAATTCGTTTAAAGGATGCAGCTCTCTTTTTTATATATTTTTTAAAAGTATTTATTTATTTAGGCTGCACATATATATGGAATTTAAGGGAAAAAAATGTCATGAAGAACCTAGGGGTAAGACAGGAATAAAAACACAGACCTACTAGAGAATGGACTTGAGGATATGGGGAGGGGGAAGGGGAAGCTGTGACAAAGTGAGAGAGTGGCGTGGACATATATACACTACCAAACGTAAGGTAGATAGCTAGTGGGAAGCAGCCGCATGGCACAGGGAGATCAGCTCGGTGCTTTGTGACCACCTAGAGGGGTGGGATAGGGAGGGTGCGAGGGAGATGCAAGAGGGAGGAGATATGGGAACATATGTATATGTATAGCTGATTCACTTTGTTATAAAGCAGAAACTAACACACCATTGTAAAGCAATTATACTCCAATAAAGATGTAAAAAAAAAGTATTTATCTATTTAGGCTGCATCAGGTCTTCATTGCAGCACACAGGATCTTTCTTTTAGTTGCAGCACACAGGCTTCTTAGTTGTGGCATGTGGGATCTAGTTCCCTGACCAGGGATCGAACCTGGGCCCTGTGCCTTGGGAAAGCAGAGTCTTACCCACTGTGCCACCAGGGAAGCCCCTAGAGAGGGCCACTTTCTATAGTTGCCTTTTCTTTTGCATCTTGGAGCAGCTGCTGCAGCCCCTTCTGATGCTTGCTGACGGGGCCCACACTCGGGCCAGCTCGCTCTGTACTGCAGTTTCCTATCTGCTTTGGCCGTGGAAGCTTTAAGCCTATTTCCAATTATCCTGGGGAGCAGTAGAAATACACGTAAGTGACAAGTTAAATTTGCAGATCATTTAAAAACCTAATCTCAGCCACCTCTTCTCCCACTCTGTTATTTATGAAAACTACTCAGGAAGCCCCCGTTAACTGATTTGGTTCTATCTTCTGTTGCCGCCTCGGGCAGAGCTGCAAATGGACAGAGTGAAGAGCAAAGGGCAGGCGGCAGGGGAGGAAGCAGAGCGTGGACAATCTACGTGAAAATCCACTCT
This sequence comes from Delphinus delphis, assembly GCF_949987515.2. Classification (NCBI taxonomy): domain Eukaryota; kingdom Metazoa; phylum Chordata; class Mammalia; order Artiodactyla; family Delphinidae; genus Delphinus; species Delphinus delphis. Next base: position 2,432,636 of record NC_082693.1, read on the forward strand.
GTGAAGGCTCTTCCAAGCACCGAACATCTGACCTCATACCTGGGCCAAACCTTCTTACTTAGGGGCAAATTACCTGGCATTCTTATGTAAAATCAGGAATTAAAGCACCTTTCCTTATTGTTTGGGTATAACTACAGTGCAGATTCTTACATAACAAAGGACTCACAATAATACTTAGCAACCACGGCTGTGGGGGGGTCCTTCTCAGCCCCCCAGGCTTCTTCCAGAGACGTGAAGCTTGTCCTCCCAACCAGAGGGCAGGGGTTTCCAATAACGACAGACAATCCATGTTCTGCAGCGTCTCAGCCAGAAGTGGTGACAGTTACTTTTATTTTATTTTTTTTGCATATTCCATGTCTCCAGTGCCTCTCTAACTCCCCTCCAAAATTAATGAAAGCGTTCATTCCTGTGTACACGGTGGGCATGGGCGTGTACAAGCGCACGCACACGCACACATACCCCATGCACGCGCACGCACACATGAGGTCCCAAAATACATGTGACCAGGGTCAGTGGGGGTCTGGCAATGCATCAGAGCCTGTTTTAAGATGGAAATGAGGACTTTTCCCACCTTCTTGGGACAGTGCGGCTCTCCTCCCAAGAAATGGGCTTCTTTCTTGATAAATCACTGGATCTGTAAGATCGTTGTCTCGTGGAGAAATTTCAACCACAGACGTCTTGTTATGGGCCCAGAGCTCCAAGGATAACAAAGCTTAAACAAATATATATATATATATATTTTTTTTTTTTGGCCACGCGGCATACAAGATCCTAGTTCCCCGACCAGGTATTGAACCCATGCCCGCTACAGTGGAAGTGCAGAGTCCTAACCACTGGACCACCAGGGAAGTCCCTAAAGTAATAATGATTTAAGGGAAGAAGCAGGGCAGAATTTCAGAGGAAATAACCAACTTGGAGATTTAATACAAGTAGCAAGTTTTGTTTCTCAGCTCAAAGGATGGAGCGTGGATGACAACGAAATGTATTCTCCAAAGTAGGACTTCGAATTCAGTTCCTGAGACTCTGGTCACAAAGCCTTTGTGAGTGGAGGGCTGGCCTCATCTTGACCCCAGCTGTGGCTGTCTTCCCACCCTCCCATCTACTTTTAGTGGAGGCAGTCGGGCCTGCCTTTCTCTGAATTTCATCTTGAAGACAAGGTGAATGCCCGCAGACAGAGCTAAGTAAATAACACCTTATTATATTCATAGTGGATCTGTAGGCTTCCCCCAGTCCCGGGTGGAAGATCCCAGGGCAGATCGGTTCTTTCCCCTCTCATCAGAAAGGCTCCCTGGGGAATTCCCCGGCAGTCCAGTGGTTAGGACTCGGCGCTTTCACTGCCAGGGCCCGGGTTCAACCCCTGGTCAGGGAACTAAGATCCCACAAGCTGCTGTGACACTGCCAAAAAGAAAAAAAAGAAAAAAAGAAAGGCTCCCTGGGACGGCTGCTTGGTCCAGGCATCTCATTAATTCAATTAGGCTACAGGTTAATACCTTTCAGGTGCCAGGGAATTCTGCAGTGTTGCCAAGAGCACCAGGCTGGGAATTAGGGCCCCGCTGCCTGTCTCCCCGTGGGTCCTGGGCTAGCTCTCAACGCCTGTAGGTCCAGTAGAGTCTCTGCACCACCAGCGCAGGTTCCCTTTGGTCCTTGATGAGGGTGTGGACAGTGGTCCTAGCTCCACCCACCCCAGATCAAGTGAATAAACATTTCTGGCATTGCAGGTCTAGGACGCCGCATTCTCACAGCACACTAAGGTTTAGGACCTGCTCATGGTTTGGAGGTCCTCATCTGGACACACAGGAGCTGGGGGTCTGACTGCCACACTCTCTGCTCAAACAGTCTACGGTTCTGAGCAGAAGCTTTTTTTTTTTTTTGCTTTTTTTTTGCTTTGCCGCACAAGCTTGTGGGATCTTAGTTCCCCGACCAGAGATCGAACCCTGGCCCCTAGCAGTGGAAGTGCAGCGTCCTAACCACTGGACCGCCGGGGAGGTCCCCAGAAGCTCAGTCGTCTAGGGCAGCCTCCATATTCTCCACCCACTTCCCACTGTCTCACTGGCCACGCCACAGGCAGCTGCGAATTCACCAGGATCCCACAAGCGTGTGACAATAAGTCTAACTTCATCCCAACCCGTTTTGAAAATTAAATAATCCCGAGACCTGGTTGTCAGCGGCTGCAACAACCACGTGGGTGTTTGAACATACAATCTGCTCCGCAGTTGGAAGGAAAACAGTGGGTATTCGCCCATTCCCGGGCCAGGACTCTGCAGGAATAAGCTCGGCGTGACAGGGGTGAGCCATCTCCCTTTGTGAACACGGGGCCACTTTTGGGGATTGTGGGCAAGTCACTCCCAACCAACTTTCTGAAGTGTTTGAGGATGAACTGGGTCTCAGCTCTTAAACACTTTGAGCACCTGATACAAGGTCACTCTCGGGGTCTGCGGACCCGTGATGTAGGCAAGGGCAATGAAGCCAGCCAGTGTTTCAAAACCCTGACGGTCACAGTTGATTTGGGTGACTGGTTGGTTTATTTGGTTAAATGCCAGCGATTGAAGCCAAGGACACGCTTTTGATCTTTTGTAGGCCAGGTGGTTTAAACACTTTCTCTCATGGACCATTCCTCTTGAAAATGTCGACCAATCTGAGTAACCGCGCGAGGAACAGTTGCAGGGAACACAGTCCCACGTCGGACGTTCCTCGGTGTCGGGTCAGGAGGTTCTTCTTTAGGTACTAAAGACACAGCAGGATATGGGACCCTGGACACCCTCGGGCAGAATCTCATTTACACTGTTCTGCAGCATCATTTGCTCATTATAACCAAGTTAATCCCGTAATCCCATCACTTCCCCGGAAACAAACTTTTCTTACATAAAACTGGTGTCTTTTGTGGCTTCTGGCTCGCTGGACAGCCTGTCTCAGTGTCTCTCCCAGAAACCCCCGCCTTTTCTAGGGTGCCTGAGCTCTGCCTTATTCTCTCCTGTCCCAAAACTGAAGTTCTGGCCCCAAAACCGCACATGGCAACACGGAGGAGCCAGCAGAGGGCATCCCCAACGCCTGTGGTCACCAAGAGCCCAGGAAGACTGGTGGGAGGTACAATGCGGAAGATGGGAAGAGGAGGTAAATGTGAGGTTTAACCCTAACTCTCTGAATTCTGTTCAGAGCAGAGATGTTAACGGCCATCATTTAACTCTGTGTTGCCCTTGCGGAGAAGGCGTGCACGCACGCGTCACCTTATGAATTCTCATGATGTCCCCCTGTCCCTGCAACACCAGACTAGGGCTCTGAAACGTCTCCATTCTCTCGCCCTCTTCCGTGTGTGCACCGTGTAGCAGGGTTCCAAGGATCAGATCGAAAATAAAAGGACCCATGAAACATAACCGTGTGTCCAAGTAAGGAAAGAGACACTTCAGTGGAGGGTGTTTAATGTCAGAGGGAAACTACATCTGGGGCAAAGGTGAAGAGCCCGCAACAGGCCGGCCGAGCATGGCCGCACCTGCCCCAGCTTCCCGCAACGGGGAGGGCCGGCAGAAGCATCAGAGCGTCCGCTCCCTGCGCGGGAGCACGGTGCCACCCGCCCTCGCCAGTCACCACCTGGCTTTCTGCAGCTCGGGCACAGAGTCCATGTCTTTCCTGACACATCAGGTCAAACGACCCCTCCCTCCTGGTGCAGGTGCCAGTGAATCGCAGAGGAAAAGTAATTCTCGCTGGAAAGGCAGGCCCCGGAATCTGGGGAGGAGCTGTCCCTCTGTGGTCCCCAGAGACGGCGTGGGGCCTGTCCTCTTTCCTGTAACTGTGGATTCTGCAAGTACGCACACAGACGAAAGTGCAAGGAGGCACTGGGCCTCTCATGGAACCAGTCGGTGTTCTGGACGAGACCCAGAAGATTCCAGGCGTGAGGCTGGGTTCCCGTCACTCCACGGGGCCGCCTGGCCCAGAGGCCAGGGTCGCAGGGCAGTCACCCACCCAGCAAAGACTCCAGACATCACCAAGTTCCCCCTCCAAGCACCACCTCTGTCCTCAAGGCCGCGGTGGGTAGACAGGGAACATTCCCAAGTCCCTACCTCTTGAGAGCCCCCACCAGAGGCGGGGACAGAGCCCTTTTCCCACCCACTGGGATCAGAGAACCAGCAAAATCCAACCCTCCAAGATTTCCAGCGCCTCTTAAATAGGCTTTTCCTTCCGTTTTCTTCCTTCAATTATTTACCATCCATCCTTTTCTTTATACAAATATAAAATAGATTTATATAGATTTATATCCTATAGACTCTGTGCAGCAGCGCGGAGGAGCACAGGAGAGCGGCCCTGTCTACTTGCAGACGAACTGGTCCACGACCTGCGTGCACTTCTTGCAGCGGACGAAGCAGCACCAGTGGAACTTGCAGTGGCAGCGCTCGGTCTGCACGCTCTTGAACTGGTCGTAGCCGCGGCCGCAGCACATGAGCGCGCAGCCGTCCAGGCCCTCGGACGTCTTGTTGCACAGGCGGCCCTGCGTGCCCAGCGAGCCCGTGCTCTGGTCGCGCAGGCAGTAGTCCGGGCTGGGGTCCACGTAGACCAGGTCCTCGGGGGTGGGCTGCTTGAAGCGGCTGTTGACCAGCTCCAGCTTGCCCCGGCGGGTGATGCGCATGGCAGCTGCGCTATCGTACTTCTCCTTCAGCTGGTCCCCCACCTTGCGGAACTCCGCCAGCTGCAGCCAGCAGGTCTTGAGGCTGCAGGACCCCGAGACGCCGTGGCATTTGCAGGCCACGTCTGCCGTCTTATACACAGCCTGCGGGGAGAGGGGCAGGAGAGAGAAGGGGGTGAGAAGGAACATCCCTGACGGAAGATGCCCAGAGGCTGGCTAGGGCGAGTGCAGGAGAGGGCCGGCAGGGTGCGTGTGCGGAGGGCCGCTTTTGAAAGTGGATAAAAGCAACAGCACACAGAAAACTTCTGGGGAGGTGACGGCCGTGTCTGAGCCACTACCAGGATGGTACACGTGCCCTTTTTGTTACCCATTTATTATCACCTGAAATTTGTCACAAGAAATGTGTCATCGTTATCAGCAGGAAAAAAAAAAAAAAGGCTATTTCTATCTTGATCAAAGTCTCAAACAAATAAAAACCAACAACATGAGTCTAGCTTTTACACGATGTGGAGCCCAGTCCAGAAAAAAGAATCAGCCGCACCGGGAGCCTGTAACAGAGACCGCTGGCACGGCCCTGGCTCGCCGAAAGCTATCCACAATCTTGTCAAGTCCCCTAAGAATTCAACGGTCCCTTTTTCTACATTAACAGTTGGTCACTAGCTCTACAGAGTCATTGGAGCCTCACCATAAACCAGCACGTTGTGACAAGACACCCCCTGGGAGTGGCTGTGATGCAGGGGAGGGGCAGCCCCTCTGCGATGGGAGAGCAGACCGGTGGGTCCATCTCAGGGCGGATGTCTTGGAAAACAAATCCACCCAGAAGTCACTGAACCACAAAAATGGGAGGGGACCTGAACGTGGGCTACCCCAAATCCAAATGGAAAAGCAAGAGCAGACCAGAAAGCTGCTTACAAAGTGCCTTTCAGCGAAAGCATACGGATGCATTGTGTCAACTAGCCCTGGCAGCCGGCCCAGAAGTGCAGATGGCAGGATAAAGATGCAGGTCCGCTGCCCAACATTTTCTTCTGCCACAGCTATTGTCACCGACGCAGGCAGGACTCATTTGTCAAGGGTTTCTCTCGGCTTTCTTTTCAAGAGTCCCCAGATTGTGTCTTTATTCAGCACTGCGGCTGGGACCGCTGCAGGTGCAAGAGACAGCTTCAGCTGCATCAGCTCATATCACTCCTGTCCAAACTCTTCCTGATTTTTTTCTGGTACAGAACTATTCCCACTATTTTCGGGTGGAGAAACTGTCGCTCTACATGAGGCTCAATAAACTGTGCAAGGGCCACCCAGGAAGGGTTGCTCACCAAACTTGGGGCTTAAAAACGGATTAGGGTGGAGAAGTCAGGCAGGCCCCTCCCCAAGGTTAAAGGCACCAGCACTTGGCTGGCAGCTCCAGGCCAAAGGCAGAAAGGAACTGACACCCCATTCCGACAGGGACTTCAAAGACAGGGCCCGCAATCGTCCTCTGGCGCAAATCCCCCGGGTCTGAGCTGGAGCCTAACATTCCTTGGAAATGGTCCTCGGTTGAGAGAGGGATGTCAGGCAGCTGGTGCTGTTAGAAGAAGGAGGAAACATTAAGGGCCTAAAACTGTGTACCCGACACTGAGTGACTGGGGGTGAGGGGTGGATAAGCATCTCCACGGGGAGATTTGGGAGGGACAGGAATTTTAGTAAAACAAATCCGGAAGGGAGAGCGTCACTGACCCTCACTATTTAGACGTCCATTCTACCTTCTTCTAGGAAGAAAGACACCGTAGAGACGGTTATGTTTGTATTTTAAATATTTTACTGTTGCTAATATATAGATGTTCCTCTTGCAAGAGAAGGAGGTTGGTAATTTTGGCCCTTGCTGCGAACTGAAAAAGCAAGAGAATGTTTTAAAATTTTCTCTTAGGTCGACATCTCGCCCCCTGGCAGAGCCCCTTGCCTCTCTTCCGCATCTAACGGTGTGACGGAGCTCGGTCACTGGCAGGAATGTCACAAGGACGAGGCAGCTTTCATCTGGAAAATGCTCAGAGGCCCTTGAGTGGCAAGGCAGTATCAACCCACCGCCCCTGGCCTCAGTATTGTAAAACAGGGTCCCTAGAGGCTCTCAAAGGCCAAGAGAAATTTCTTGCAAAGTATGCCCGAGATTTCCTCTGTGGTCAAGATGTCAGATCCTAGATATCCTACCCTTTAAAAAGATCTGGTTGTAAAATATCGGTCTGGGGCATTTTCCATGCCGGCCGCCTTCCTTCCTGAGGAAGGTTCTGTGTAGGTGTCAGGAGGCGGGAGGTGATCGATGTCGAGGGCTGCTCCTTGGAGGGGGGATAAGACATAGAGAGGGACAGAGACTCCCCACCTGGAGCAGATGGACGCCGGGGAGAGATAAAGGGCTGTGCAGAGGTGAGGAGACTGCAGGGGGCAGACAGACGAAGCGGGGAGGGGGTAGGACAGGCGATGGAAGGCGCAGCCGAGATAAGGGCTGGAAAAAGCAAACAAACAATTAAGGGTGAAGCAATGAGGAGCCAGCAGAAGTGGGGCCGGATGGCTGGGCACCTCCGCATCTGCCCTGGGGCTCCAGGCACGGCTCCGAGCAGAGACAGGAAAGCCTTCCTGAATTTGACCTCTTGCTAGGAGGCCACGGGGACTTTTCCCTGCACTGTCACGTGCAGAGGTCCCAGGGCAGCCCGCTCCTCAGGAGCTGGAGTCAGCAAAGTCTAACACCTCAGCCACGTCCGCAGGTCTCCACTGTGCTTCAGACGCAGAGACTGCCAGCCACGGGGGATGGGAAAGACTGTGGGAGTACGTGGTGTTTGAACTGGGACCTCGAAAAATGGGTAGAATTGGGGCATTCAGGAGATAAAGTGAAGACCCTAACCTTTTTTTTTTTAAATCAGTCTCTCACGGTTAGACTCCCAAAGACTGGCAAACAGAGAGGAAGTCGTGGGAGACTGAGGCAGCTCCACAGATGCCCTCAGAGCAGAAGAGTTCTGGTCTCTCCACCAGGATTTATAGCACAATAGCCACGGATCAGAGCGACGGCCCGAACTCCCGACACGCCGCAGCTGAACACCCATATCTGGCTAAACAGAACTAGCCTCTGGACGTGGGCTCTGCAAGGAAGATGCTGGGCAACGGCCAATTCTAATTTTGACTGGATGTCACGCTAGTGATGGCGCTAGGTTTACACACGGGTACCGTGCTCTGCCAGCACCACAGGATGCTAAGTCATAGGAAAGCATTTCCAATCCCCTTTGTTTGCTATGTGCTCCTATGAAACGAGTTAATTTTTTAAGAAATTAATATATTAACACTTTTTAGAAGTCTATCCATATCCTGTTACTGAGTCACCAATGAACCAACATTAAATTTCTGAATTTACTTCTCCAGAAACTGCTGTTCCTGTTTTGTCGTTGGCTCATTGGCCTCACTAAGTACCTTGCTGGGCCCCGAGCCCGGGCTTGACGCAGACCTGAGTGTGGACAGCTCTCCCAGAGAGAGGTCTGTGTGGTTTCCTGAGAGGTCCGTGGCCCCGGCCCTTCGCCAGGAGGGCCTCCCGCCACCCAGCACTCGGGCCTCAGACCTCTGTCCAGGGAGATCTGGACGCACATCCACGGTGGACGCCTGAAGAGTGGAAGACAGCCTCTGGCTGAGCGAGGCCTCCAGTCGGTAGCAGAGGCAGACCCCGTCGGGGCAGACCCTGCTCAGGAGAGAGGAGCAGGCCACGTGCTCAGACACGGGGGCTTCCCGAGCAGGTGCCGGCAGATGAGGCCCGAGCTCTCCAGCACCCGTGCAGGAAGCCCAGAGCCCTGGCCCAGGTGTGCTCTGCACAAACAATAAGCCCAGCTCTCCCCAAACCTACATTTTAGTCTCCACTGCAATGGAGGCTCAGAAGACCCTCACCTCTTACATGAGATTGATGAGACTGGGCCTTCAAAGGATGGGTGCCGTCCACAGTTCCACTTAAGTTAAAGCACCCAGGTGTGTTTGCCGTCAGTACTGAAGTGCTTTCGGACTGGGTCTCGGGATACGCATGACGGCAGCCCTGAAAAGTCAGCTCTGCTTTACCTGAGCCTCTGACAAACCAGAAACCCTAGGCGAGGTCTGCTGGCCTAAACCTCCAATCATCCTAGCTGTTCACACGACACAGGAGGGGCGGTCAAGACGAGAGGTGTCTGGGGTTCTGGTGGTGAGACCGCATCTAAGTCCTACAGGCATGGATGTCCAGTGGAGAAACAGATAAGGCTAAACGAGTGGCAACTGCGTGTGTCTTGTGGGAAATGGAGCCTTTGGAAGTCAAGGATGAGTTCCACAGTGTGGGAATCTAGGTCAGCCTCGTAAGAATCTCTGTGGTCAGACTCAACCCCTTCCTGGACCAGCTGCCATCGCACAGCAGAGCCCAGGAACAGCCGATGGTCTAGTTGTCTGCGGGGGTGGGGTCCTTCATCTGGGTGTGTGTGGGGGCGGGGCCCTCCGTCCAGGTGTGTGTGGCAGGGTCCCCTGTCCAGGTGTGTGTGTGTGGGGCCCTCCGTCCAGGTGTGTGTGTGTGTGGGGCCCCCTGTCCAGGTGTGTGTGTGGGCGGGGCCCCCTGTCCAGGTTGTGTGGGGGCGGGGTCCCCTGTCCAGGTGTGTGTGTGGGGGGCCCTCCGTCCAGGTGTGTGTGGCAGGGTCCCCTGTCCAGGTGTGTGTGTGTGTGGGGCCCTCCGTCCAGGTGTGTGTGTGGCAGGGCCCCCTGTCCAGGGGTGTGTGTGGGCGGGGCCCCCTGTCCAGGTGTGTGTGGTTGGGGCCCTCCGTCCACGTGTGTGTGTGGCAGGGCCCCCTGTCCAGGTGTGCATGTGGGTGGGGCCCCCTGTCCAGGTGTGTGTGTGGGCGGGGCCCGCCGTCCAGGTGTGCGTGGGGCGGGGTCGCTTACCCTCCGGCCGGCCTCGTTGTTCTGCAGGTTCATGAGCACGCGGCCCTGCTCCTCCGAGCCCTTGGCGAAGTTCTTCTCGCGCTCGCGGGCGTCCACGAACTCCTTGGCGAAGCGGTAGCCGTAGTCCACGTTGTCGCCGCAGCCGCCCCACAGCCAGTCCCGGGGCAGGTCCTTGGGCCGCGCGGCCCGGCTGCAGCCGCACGTGGACAGCTCCCCCTCGCGGCAGGCACGGCTGATGGCGTTGACCACCCCGGCCGCGCTCACGGCGTAGGTGAAGGCCGTCTCCCGGCTCCCTGCGGGTGGACAGGAGATGGGTGAGGCCCCCGCCCCCTGCCGCCCCGCCAGCCCGCACCCCGGGAGCGGGCACCTCTCCCTGCCGAGGCCCCCGGGGTGAGAAAGCGCCCTGGACCAGGAACCGAAGTTGACTCGTCTGCCCGTGAGCCCCTTCAGCCCCGGCCTGCACCTCATCCCCTCCGGAGAGGTCGCCCCGGCTGTGCCTTCCTAGGATCCCGGCCAGAGTGGACGGGAGGGGGGCCATGGAGGCACTGGTGGACCAGGTGGGACAGTCGGAACGAGACTGGGCACCAATCATGGGACCCACAGTGCAGCTCTATCCTGGCAAACACCTCTCCTTCACAGGTCTGTTTCTCCCCCTCCACGAGTCACACATCTGTCTTTTTACGCCTGCATTATCTAGCTGGACAGTGGCCGAGACCAGGAGTAGAAATGAACTAGGATGACAGAATCCAGAATCCTCTGGGCCGTTTCCCTCTGTCCCCCGAGGTCCACACTGCCTCCCACCCCGACAGCACTGGGGGACCACCTCCACGGTCACTCAGCACGGTCTTTCCAAACGTCCAGATCATTTCCCGTAAAAAATCCAAACTGTGCGGGCTTCTCTGGTGGCGCAGTAGTTGAGAATCTGCCTTCCAATGCAGGGGACACGGGTTTGAGCCCTGGTCTGGGAGGATCCCACATGACGCAGAGCAGCTGGGCCTGTGAGCCACAACTGCCGAGCCTGCGCGTCTGGAGCCTGTGCTCCGCAACAAGAGAGGCCGCGATAGTGAGAGGCCCGTGCACTGCGATGAAGAGTGGCTCCCACTTGCCACAACTAGAGAAAGCCCGCGCACAGAAACAAAGACCCAATACAGCAAAATCAATTAATTAATTAAAAAAACTCCTATCCCCAACATCTTTAAAAAAAAAAAAAAATCCAGGGCTTCCCTGGTGGCGCAGTGGTTGGGAGTCCGCCTGCCGATGCAGGGGACACGGGTTCGTGCCCCGGTCTGGGAAGATCCCACATGCTGCGGAGCGGCTGGGCCCGTGAGCCATGGCCGCTGGGTCTGTGCGTCCGGGGCCTGTGCTCCGCAGCGGGAGGGGCCACAGTGGTGAGAGGCCCGCGTACCGCCAAAAAAAAAAAAAAAAAAAAAAATGCTGAATTGTACCACACATGAATTACATTCAGTAAAGCTGTTATGAGAAACGATAAATAATACTCGTATGGACTCAGGTATGGAGGGAGGGGAGGCATTCTTAGCAGGGAACTGAGATTCAGTCGTGATCTCAGCGATTAAACCAGGCAGGATCTTCTGCTCCCCACGCGCCCCCTCTTCTGAGCCTCCAAGGTCAGGGGTAGCCGTCCCACGATCCTGTCTTGGCAGGTGGTGAGGAAGGCAGTCTGCAGTCACTGCACCTGGCCCTACTTCTGGATGGTCTAGGCACAACACAGTGAAGTTTGCAACCAGAACAGACAGGGCAAGTCAGTTTTTCTCCAGTAACCAGGGGTCAGGAGAAGCACCAGGGAAAACCAGGTGACGTGGGAAGCGTCACCTGGTTTGATTCAGCCCTCGGGACTGATGTGTGAGCCAGTGTGAACCACAGCCAGAGACAGGATCTGTGGGTCTAGGGAGTTAGACTATGCGAGCTCCCAGGACGGTAAGATGGCCAAGGGGTCTTAGGGAGGAGGGACTGGGCACCCCTTTGAAGGAGTCATGCCTGAGAAGTCTCCCTAAAACAGTTCCTCAACTCCCAACCTGGCATCCAGGGACAAGGAGGAGAGTCTGAAGCCGGGCCCAGATCTACACTCCATCCGCTGTGAGCATCGCTTTTACAACACGCCTTGGAGAATCGGGTTGGGTTCCCAAGGCCACCCACTCCATCTTTTTAAAATGACTCTCATCACCAGAATGTTCTTTCTCTGAGCAAGCTGAAAGATGCCTCCCTATAACTTCCCTTTTCTGGAGCTAATCCCTCTTCCATTTGACAGCCCTTCAGGATTTGAAAACAACGAATATGCCTTTTATGTTTTCTCTTTTCCAAGCTACATATGTCTGATTTCTTCCACCACCGTTCTTTAGCAAACACGCTTTGCAGAGCTGAGTCACCCCTCTCAGAATTGCCTTTTAAAATAACGTTCCTGCAGCTGAGCGTAATCCTGCAGACGTCAGGGCTCTGAGGGTCCAGCCCACCATGTAGTTGGATCCCGGTCTGTCCTGGTGAATCCCCTCGGGATCCCCCGTGGTCACTCTGTCTCCTTTGGTTGGGGGCATCATTCGGCCCTGAGCGCAGGCAGCTCTGCCTTCCTGGGGCAGCACGTGGGCCTCAGGGAAGCCTAAGGACAGACTTCGTGCTGCTCTCAGCAGCAGAGAACCCGGGGCGTCTCTATATGTGAAACAATACAGAGAGGATAAAGGCTGAGAAACCAGCAGCCAGGGAGCTCCTGAGAGGTCGCGAATCTTCCCGGGACACAGAGACAGCAGGACAACATCACGTCCTCTGTTCCACAGCTGCCCAGCTACCCGCAGGAGCCTCCCGCCTCCGTGGCCTCCCTGGCCTCCAGGCAAGAGGCCTGGTGCCCTCCAGGCCGCTCTGCTGCCCTCTGGTGGTGGACGCTTGCAGTGGCTCAGAGGAAGGCGTCTCAGAAGCCACCCGCCAGACACAGGGAGAGGACTCGCCAGAGTGCCTGGGCCCAGCGGGAGGCGGGAGCACAGCTTCCCAGGCAGCAGAAGCCTGCAGGGAAGCTGCAAAAGGGGACGGTGAGAATAAGGCAAACAGAGGGGTTCCATTTGTAGCAGAGTAGGGCAGAGACTGGTAGCGTCTGCTTTCACTGGTCACTCCACCACGCAGACCTGCACCCCACGGAGTTTCTGTTCCCGACACACCTCCTTCCCTAAAGCAAAGCCCCACTTTCGGGCCTTCACGCGACAAAATTACGTGAAAAGGATCTGGCCAACGTCAGGCATTCACTAGGTCCCAAAGAAATATTAGTTCCCTGACAGTGATGAGGGGATGCCTCTCTCTACACCTGGGCCATCCTAGTTTCCTCACCTGAAACCCAGCAGGCAGGGAGGAGAGTGGCTAACCAAGACTCTCACCGGGAAGAAGGGACAGGCACTAAGCGTATTTGATCAACTATGAATGAATCCCATTTGACCCCCAGGCCTATTGTTTCGGGAAAGTTGCCCAGCAGGACTGTTACAGGAACTCATGAGAATTCCTTTCAAGGGCCTTGAGTTGATGCTGAAGGAAGAAGAGAGAAGCAAGGTTCAAAGTGTAATCTCCCTGGACCTCACTTCTCAATGTGGGGCAGGGAGGGAGGGGAAGGGGGTCAGGAGAGGGAGGGGCCTTCGCAAAAGCGCAGAATCCCTAACTCCCCTGGTCCCGGCCTGCTGGAAACCGCAGCCTCAGGGAACTGCAGAATGTTGCCTTCGGGGGGGGCGGGGGGGGGGAGCTGTTCGGGGAGAGTGTGAGCCGGGACGTGGTGCTCTAACACCTTCCTTTTATGGCCCTGGGGATAAGAACCAGTAGAATAGGGCCGGATTTCTCAATTTCTTGCCAGGGAGGGGAGGATTGCATTTCAAAAGGACCTAAAACAATTAGACCCCAGATCACACCTCCATCTAACCAATAGGGCAGCCGAAGAATCCTCGGCCAGGCGTGGGAGAGGGGACAGGACGGGAACCCAGGCGGGGGCGGCCCTCTCCTCTTCCTCCTTCAGTCTGCCCCTCCCCGCCCTCACTTTCACACACATCCCCTTTCAAATGAAAAAGCCGGGACTGGATCTGGGTTGGCTTAATGACAGCCATCGCCAATTTGTCCCAAAGTTTCTCTCTCTCTCAGTGTCCAAGTGGAAGAGGCAAAACTCTCCAGACACTCAGCTCTCTGCCCACAGCTCTCGAGGAGGCCCTGCAGCTGAGACAGGGGTCAGTCGTGGTGGACGGGCTTCCCGATCCGCTCTAACTCAGCTTAGACCCCCGCCCCCTGCCCAGAGGGAGCGCCTCTAGGCTCCCTGCTCGGGGCAGGGCGGGAAGCAGAGGGCCAGCTGAGCCCGGGGGCTGGGCGCCGGCACGCCAGCCGAGACCACCCCCTCGCACGCCGGTCCGCCGTGGAGCCCTGGCTCCCCGGCCGGGAAGCACGGCTGCTCCAGCCCCACGCCCCGCTCACCGATCTGCATGACTCTCCCGAAGACGGAGGCGTCGTCCACGGTGCTGCAGTTCCACCGCCGCTGCCGGAACTGGTGCTGGCACTCCCTGATGCCCGTCCTGGCCCCCTCGCCTATGTAGGCCATGTGCTCCTGGTACAGCTGGCACAGCTTCCGCTGGCCGGCGGAGAGCCCGGGGAGCTGGCTGCACACGGGCTGCGCCCCGATGATGAACACCTCAGGCCTCTGCACCGGGTTCATAGCCAAAGACCTGCAGCAAGAAGGCCGGGAGTGAGCGCGGCCCCGGGGCAGCAGCAGGCCTCGCACCTGACCCCCTCCCAGGGGAGGCCCTGAGCCAGGGGCTTGGGAAGGAAAGTCACCCAAAACCGAGTTCCTGCCTTCAAAGGGAAACTGAGGCACGAACGCAGGCGACGTGTGAGACGTCGAATGCCCGAGACCACCTTGGGCGTCTGGATCCACAGTGACCAGACAGGGAGGAGTGCTCCGAGCTGGGAGAGGGCTTCGGGGGGACGACCGGAGTGGCCGCCGGGTGGGCGTGCTGTGCGTGAGGCCGCTTCTCTGCAGGAGGCGCGGCCAGGCCACTGTGGCCCAAGTGCAGGATGTGTGCGGAAAGCAGCCCATTCCTTTCAAGAGAACTCCCCTTAGGCCTTTAAAATCGAAACCAATTTACATACATGGCCATATCTTCTAAAAGTCTGCACTTCCTTCTCTGCCACACGGCCCCTGACCCTGCCCTGTAGGGCTCTCCCGCTCATCTAGCAGATATAATAAGGTGCTAAGTCAGAGGGGAAGGCTGTGGTTTTGCCATCTGAGCAAAAATGAGAGCAGAGCACAGACCATGCCGAACAGGGGACGGGGGGCATGCCTGCCATTCCCCTGTCCACCTGGCAGTGACAGTAATCTTAACAACACAAAAGGAAGCCACACATGCTCCCGCAAAGCCCTCATCAGGTCTTCAGACTTAGAAACTGGGACTCCTACTCTCCTTGCCCTCACCAGCAGGAAAGAAAAATCAATATCCGTATTGATCCGAGAGCAACAAAAGAGCTGTTTCTAACCCAGGGAGACGGAGGAGGTCCAGGGAAAGGGGACTGTGGACAGGATCAGAGAAAAAGCCAAATGAACTAATCCTTTCTCCTCAGGGAGCCTTTACATAACGCTGGGGGCTCGAGAGAGAAAGAGCTGTGCCCGTTCTCCTGGGGTTGCTGAAAAGGGAACGGCCCCTTCGCCCCTCTTCTATGGCCCAGGGGGCCAGGCTGGGAGGGCTGCAGCCCGCACTCACCACCAGGAGCTGGCCGCGGCCCGAAGCGGGGCCCAGCAGGCGAACAGCGCAGCGGCAGCAGCGAGCAGGGCAGGCGGGCTGGGCATGGTCCGCCCGCGCCCCCCGCAGGGCCCGGGGAAGACCCCGGGGGCCGACGGCTTCCGAGACGGGCTCCCTGGAGAGAAGAGGCCAAAGGGAGCAGTCAGTGTGCGACGCAGACCGGGGCACCGGGCGGGCCTGCTTCCCGGGGAAGGGCCATCTCTCCCCAGCCTCCCGTCCCACCCTCCCCTTCTCACCCTGGGGGTCGCTCCAGCCTGGGGAGCCCTGCTCGGGACCTGCTGCTTAAGGAAACAGGGGACTGAGAGACCAGGAAAGGGAGGAAAGCAAGGCATTTCCAGCGCAGAGCTGCTCCGGGCGGCATTTAGGGAGATGCTGCGGCTGCTACTATGCAGGCCTGCCCTCCTTCCAGAACATCCAAGGAGACAGCACCATCCCATCGGCTCCTCCCAGGGGTGTCTCTGTTGCGTGCAGCTAAAAACACCTGGCGAGTTGGTTACCTACAGCCAAGCAGGAGCCTTCGTTCTCAGTCTGCACCCTTCTCCCGCTAAACGCGGTTTCCAAATCCCAGCCCGAGCCCACCGGGACAGACAGTAGGAGAAGGGAGGGACTTTTCACTTTCTCCAGCCAACTCCCCTGGGAAATGTAAAAGCTGCCACCAGGCTGCGCCAGCGGTGGCCCCTCGGTGGCCCATGCCTCCTCTGTGCCCTCCAGGAGGGAGGGGTTTGCCACCCTCACATCAGACTGCCTGCTCCCAGAGAACAGCTTTCCCAGAGCCCCTGGAGACAGACGGACCCTGGAGCAAGCCTCTGGCAACGCAACCCCACCTCTTCTCCTCGCTGAGCCCCCATCCAGGGCGTGACCACACCCCCAGGGCCCCTCAGCACCCCACCTCAACGAAACCCCCGCCCCCACACTCCGAGACCACCCCCATCTCACCGAGCAGCACAGGGCCTCCTGGCTCTCCGGGAGGGGCTCTGGGTCATCAGCCTGGGAGATATCTCTGTCCCGGGGCCACCAAGAGAGGAAGGTGGCCGAGCAGGGCCCGGGGGAGCTGGGGCATAGCTGTCCCCACCCCCTCCGGGCTTTTCTTCGGGAGGTCTCCGTCGGGGCGGGGGCACCCGCGGGCAGGTGTGTCGGGCTGGTGGGGGGCAGATCAAAGCCCCTTTGTCATGCAGAGCCAGCTCGGAAATGATCCGGCCTGGCGGCCGCCGGCAGCGCCCCACACCCTGCTTTCCTAACAGACCTCGCCTCCTCTGAAGAGGCCCTCCCCCCATAAAACCTCCCCGTCCCCCAGGGCAGGAGGTCTGTGAATGCACCGACAGGGCCCAGAGATGGAGCAGAGATAGGGCTGGCACCAGAAGCTAATGGCTTTATGGAGGGGAGGGGACCAGGGCCAGAGTGGGAGGACAGGAGAGAAGCTTCAAAGAGTTTGCTTGTGCAAACACCCTCCACCCCACTACCAGCCCTTCTCGGGGGCTGGAGGGCCGGGGCCGCTCCCCCTGGTCCTCTCCCTCCCCACACCCACTCCCGCCGGCCCATCCCCACCACCAGGGAGCTGAGTTCTCTCTCCCAGCTGGTGCCCCTTCTCATCCCCAGGTCCCTCTCTCTCATTTCTGTGCCGCCCTCGCATCAGGCTCCCGTGAAACCTCTCCTGCAAGTCCCAGGTTCACCGGAGGCCACGCTAGGCCCGTTTCCGAGGACAGGAGTCGGTCAGAGCGGCTCTGACGGCCCAGCTCCAGCACAGGCGCTAAGGCCAAACTTCCCCGAGCCGCACATCCCGCCCTCCTCAACATCGCCCGAGGCGGGAATCACTCGGGCGGCTGTTCCTCCCACCCCATGCTTTCCAGCGAACTCTTGGCTCATTAAAAAATATATGTTTTAAAAACTTAGAAGAGGAAAACAGAAGACCCTAGCACGTGTGGTGGCTTCTTTCTCTGCTTTCCAGATGTCCGGCACCTGAAATTGAACACTTGTCCCCAAAACGCACACACAGCAGCCCTCAGGACCCGCTCTCTCCCACGCACAGACGTGACCCCCCCCCAGCGACTGGCCTCATTGGCATGGGCAGAATGGAAACATCTTGCCCCACCTGGCTGGGGAGGAAGGAGGCTGTGAGGCCCACAGTTTGGCCGAAAGAGAGAGCGGACAGGGCAGTATTAAGCAGGGGGGCGGTCCAGGGTCTCTCTCTTCGGGGCCAGGGGAGGATGCCACGTTCTCAGTCAGGACCCCTCCTGAGGGTCAGAACGAGCTGCTCAGACATCTACTCTGCCCGCCTGCCGCATGATTTCATTCATTCAAAATAGTCGTTCGCCAAATGCGTCTTGGGGGCCTGGTTATGTGACAGAGACACAGCCATGAACAAATAAGTACGTAAATGTCAGGCCCAGTGAACCTCGAGGAAAAATCAAGGGGGGACAAGGGTCCAGAATGAGGGCGATGGTTTACTCTGCTTAGGGTCCTTGGGGGGAGCATCCCCCAAACCACTGAGTGGCCAGGTGGGGTGTAGCCCTGCTGTACTCGGGCCCCTCTGCACACGTCCAGGGTCCTTACTGAGACCACTTCACTGTCACAGCCGAAGGGGTGCATATTTGAATTGGGACTTTTCCAGCCACAAGTTTTCTTTCCCTAAGAGGCCGTGTCCACCCCGAGCAGCTGGGAGACCCAGAGAGGGGCTTGGGGGCTGGGGCCAACGCAGCAGCTCCGCCCTTGAAGGGGCGTCTCCTTGCTGTCCACACACGAGAGCAGTGATGCCACAGAAAACCCCACCCGTGGGACAAGCGCCCGCCAAGGTCACTGGCTGTTCACAAAACCACCCCTGCCTGCTCAGGACTGGCCTCCCCCAGAGCCCGAGGACTCAAGCAGCTTAGGTGTCCCCTAGGAAGTGATGTCACCTCCCACACCTGCCCCCTGGCCCCAGATGGGCCCCCCACCCCACCCCGGAAACCTACCCAGAAAGAAAAACCTGCAGGGACCTTTTCCAGGTCGCCACTGGCTACTTCTTACTCTGCGACCCAGCGAGGAGCCTTGTAATTCAAAGGTCATTTGCAATTTTGTTAACAGTCCTGGCACAGCAGGTAGACAAACTCGGTCCCTGTGTGAACTCCTGGTGCTGTCCAAGTGCTGCCCTTGGTCCCAGGAGTTCTGCGGGGGGGGGGGGGGGGGGGGGGGGGGGGGAGGGGCGGGGGGGGGTACCAGAGCTGCAGGCCTGTGCCTTCCCTCCCCTCCCCGCTACCCCCCAGCCAACCTGGCCACTCCATTTCCACCTCTGCAGAGAAAGGCTCCTCATGGACCGCAGGACACCCGACGACACCTCCTGCAATGCAGGTGCCATCATCCCCCTTCCCCGCTTTCCAGGAAGTGCTCTCTGCTGTCTAACCCACAGGGCTCCAACACCAGCTTTCCTGCAGCACTGACTGTGCATCATAATGTTTCCCTGGTTGAAAATTCACGGTGGTTACCAGCCCTTGAGCCCCCAAAACTTCCCAACCTGGCCTCATTCTACCCCCCAACTCTTTGCCTGAAGTTCCCGCCACGGGGTCCCTATTCCAGCCTCCTGCTCTGAGAACAAGCCCTGCTTCCCCACCCAAGACCTCATCTTAATCCTCTGCCTCTCCAGCAATCAAACCTCAAACGACTCTCAAGTCCACCACCAAGGTTCACTTCCTCCGTAAAGCTGCCTTTGGTTAATCCAGTGCCAGGAGGCTCTTTCCACTGACCCGGCGTTTCCTCAGCCCCTGGAGCATGGTGTCCAGCCTGCACCGCCAAGCCTGCACGCGCTGCCTTGGAACTCTGTGTGTTCCTGCTTCTCCGGTAGGCCCAGCGTTTGCTGAAGGTAGGATGTGCCCCCCTCCTTCTCCTGGGTGCCCCATCCTGCCTGCTGTACGTACACCTGTCAATAAACAGCTCCTGATGGACGGCCAGGGACAATACCTAATACTAGAGCATTTATTAAACACCTTCTACATGCACTGAGCCAAATGTTTTACACCCGTTTTCCTCATTTAACCGTCACTAAAATGCTATGGTACAGGCTATTTTTATCCTCACTTTGAGCAGGGAAACCACAGGGAACCGAGGCATGGAGGGGCCCAGGAACTCGGTCCTACAGCGATTGAATGGGAGACCCTGGCTTGGAATCGAGACCTTTCCCCTCTTCCCCAAACACAGGCTGAACACGTCACGTACCACCCCCGGAGCAAAGGCCTTCTCTGCTCTGCCTCCCTGCTTTTCACCACTGCCTCTTCCCAAGAGGAAGATTGTCCGAGGGCAACATCCTGATTTGTAGGAAGTAGCCCCAAAAGCAACGTTTATAAAATACAGGCTGATTACAAAGTGATTAGTATAAACACACACACACACACACACACTCACACACGCAACCTTGTGGGAGAAAAAAAGCAGACTTGCCCCCCAAACAGAATGATACATGGATTGAGAACAGGTTGTTTAAAGCCGGAGAAATTAAAATAGAATAATAGGATTTTTTCCACTTTTATTTGAAGGATAGTTGATGTATAAGAAATAGAATGATGGTTTTAAAGAGCTGGTGTTTATGTTGAGATGGGCGGTCCCAGCCAGGCTGAGATGAGTGTCGGGAGACAGACCCTGTGAGGGGCGAGGGGCGCAGAGGCAAGGAGCAACCTGCTTACGCGAAGAAATGCAAGGCTTGGGGAGAAAGCGGAAAGAAGTTTCGGATAGCTCGTAACAGGGATGCTGACCAAGGGACTGTGTCTTCGGGAGGAGAAGACCCTACATTGATGGTGGAAAACTGCATTGCCTTTCAACGAATACGGCTGCCAAGGAGCTCTTTCCATTTTATTTATTTATTTTTAATTAATTAATGTTTTTTGGCCGCCCCACACGGCATGTGGGATCTTAAGTTCCCCGACCAGGGATCAAACCCGTGCCCCCTGCAGTGGAAGCGTGGAGTCTTAACCACTGGACCGCCAGGGGAGTCCCAAAGGAGCTCTTTTTAAAACTCAAAATTGACCAGAGACTTCTCTGCCTTTTAAAGAAAGGTTCCCCGTCTCCTAAAGGATGAAGTCGGAGCTCCTCAACACATACGCGAGGCCTTTCAAGAGCCCCCCCCCGGGCCGGGCCTCCCACCCTCTCCTGGTTTCCACTCTGCTGGAGGAACCCCCAGCTGTCTGAGGCCTGCCTCCGCCCATCCCCACGGTTTCTCCCTTTGCACTTGGCTGACCTCGGGACCAGCTTCTCCTCTCTCTGTGCAGGGCAGGCTCCTCTGTCCTTGAAGTCACATCTTCAACTGACCGCCCACTCCAGAGAAGGGCCCTCCGTCCTCCTCCCCAGCTTCCTGTGAGTGTCTGCAGCAGCTCTGAACGTAACACACAAGAAGCTGGCGTGCTCATCTGTTTACTCGTGGTTTTGTGTCTTTGCTCTGGAAACGATCCTGTTCACCATCTCCTCCCCGTCATTAGGACAGAACCCCACTGAAAGGAAAGAAAAGCCTTCGTTTGCTCTCAAGGAAACAGGAGGCGGGACACCAAGGCCTCCGCAAGCTGCAGCCCACCGACCAGCGAGAAGCTGCTTCGCTCCTTATCCTCTTGTTTGGGAACCACCGTCGGCTGCAGATGGAGATTTCAGAGACGCCAGCCACGTCTCTACCTTCTCCTCAGAGACTCGCGCACCATCCAGCGTCTGGAAATGTGTAGGAAGCTGCTTCCCCAAGGCGCTGTGGTCCAGCAGGGACGACAAACCTACTTGAAAGGCAGGACGGATCAGCCCAAGGACGACCACGTCAGGATGTAGAGCTGGAGAGGGACAGAGCAAGGACGGCACCTAGCAACGCGCTTTGGTGGAAAAGAAAACTTCAAGTTGCTTTTGGAAGGGTCCGAGAGATATTGCAATAAAGAAGGAGTGCGATAATTTCCAATGTACTCAGCACAATTCTTGTTTGTTAAAGTTACGAGTCCCTCTGAAATCTGATATTGAATCCCCACTGAGCATCTAACATCCGTGGTCCAGGGAAACTCCCGTGATCACACGCTTCTAGTTTCTTAGGGGGGTCAGTCACCTTTTGACCATGAAATGATGGTTGAGTAAGTCTTCTTAGAGAGCTAAGAAGTACAGACATGAAGATACTGATTGGCTACACCTCTTCCTTGCAATCCTGGCTGCTCTCTGTCCTCCAATTCTCCTCCCGGATCCAGGCCAGAAATCTTGGTGTCCTTCACGACCCCTCCCTCACCCATACCCTCCACGTCAAAGCAATTGTCAAGGCCTCTTGACTGTGGCTCCCTCATACTTTAAAAATGTATTCCTGACTCTCCATTGCTACTGCCATACTCTGAGCTACTACAAGCGCCTGCTAACGGCCCTCTTCCCTCCAAAAGACTGTGTCTTATACCCCATCTCATCTATTGAATGATTGAATGGATTCCTTCCGCACGCAGTCCTCCAACTTCCAAGGTAACAGCCGCTACCAGTTTCTCGAAATATGGTCCCCAACTAACAGCATGAGCAACGCCTGAAAACCGATTAGGTACAGAGGTTCTCAAGCTCCACCTAGACCTACTGAATCTGAAGCTTTGAGGGTGGTGCCGAGCGATCCGTTTCAACAAGCCATTTGGTGGTTCTGATGCCCAAGAAAATGTGAGAACCACTGTCATAGAACCGTTCATAGGAATATGCAACGAATTAAAGCATGGAGTCTTTCAGATTACATATATATGGATGGATGGATGGATGGATTTTAATGGCAAATTTCTACACGAAACGCCTGGAACCAGCGGCTCCTCCCCTAGGGGCTAAAGATATCTGGAGACCACACAACCACAGAACACGCAGACCAAGCACTGTCTCCAACATGAGTAAATATGTCCACGTACTTCCGCTCGGACAGTCTACGTATATGGACATCCTTGTAATGGATAAAATACTTATTCACTTAAAAGTGCTACTGATGACGCCAGTATATTACAATTCAAGGAATATATTAAAACCATTGAATTATACACTTTAAATGGTGAATTATATGGTACGTGAGTTATAGCTCAATAAAGCTGTGACATTTTAAAAACATGTTCCTGAAGACTCAGCAGTTCCACTCTCCTGGAGGAATCTGCCCACGCGCACACCAGAACATGTGTCAAGACTAGAACAGCCTCAAACTGGAAATAACACGCATGTCCGTTACAGTTTATTACAAGGTACTGAGTAGAGCTCCCTGTGCTCTACAGTAAACCCTTGTTTATCTATTTTATATACGGTGGTATGCATCTGTTAATTCCATACTCCCAGTCTGTCCCTCCCCCCACCACCTTTCCCCTTTGGTAACCAGAAGTTTATTTTCTAAGTTGGTGCGTCTGTTTCTGTTTTGTAAATAAGTTCATTTGTACTATTTTCTAGATTCCACATGTAAATGATGTCATATAATATCTGTCTCTCTCAACACAGATATTTTTAAATGGGGAAAATACCTAATGATTTGAGGGAATCTATATACTATCTCAGTGGAAAATATAACTATTTTGTCTCCTGGGGCACATAACTTTTTTTTCTTACTTAAAAAAGGGTCCTCACACTTAAAAAGAAACCTGTGCTTTCAGTGAACGTTGGAAAATTTAGGTACAGAGACAGCTGGCTGGAGGGCAGGTGGAGCTGGCAGGAAGGGAGGGGCTCAGGGGGTTCAATGCAAACCACGTGGGCTGGTTACACAAGCGCAAGGCCTGGACCAGCCATGCAAGAAACAGCAGCTACCTCGACCACTCGCTCCAGGAAACAGGACCTGGCAAAATCTCCTCTGTCTCTACTTTTCTTTTGTGGGGGGGCGGCTGGTCAATAACTGCTACTTAGTCCTGTAGCTAGCCGTTTCTCCAGCGTGCATTTCTCTCCATAGACACTTTTCTCTTTAAAATATTTTCTTAAGCAGAGACCAGAGATTAATGCAATGATGAACCCAGACTTTATCAGAAAGTCCCATAACCTCCTACACAGTCCCCTGGTGACTGTTCTCCTTCTCAGCTCAGTTAAGGCAGTCTCAGCAAGTTCTCCCACGGGTCACTCCCCATCCCTGGGTCTCTCTCTAGTTCTTCCTTCTAAGCTTTGCCCAATGAACCCTCTCAGCCTTAAGGCATATAGCATTCCTTTTTGTGATATTTCTCAACAGTTGGTGGAGAGGAAAATAAGTAAGTTTTGGGGTTTTTTGGAGGGGGAATCCCAGCTCCACCACCTTACTCTTTGCAGCCCCTTGGGAAGCCTTATATCGCAAACACTGTGTCGTTTCTCCTGCGTCTCTAGCTTGCAGGACAAATCATGTCTTGGGGGTGAGGTGAAGGGTAGAGAGTGGGTAGGAGTGGTGAGGTTTTAACTGTGGCCTTTCAGAGAAATGCAAAACTGCCCTTACCCAGAAATGAGTTTGTCCTTCACAGTGATAAGTTTGCCACAGTGACAAACTTCCCACTGTTTGGGAAGGAGAGAGCAAACCCACCCCAACTGTGGCACAGGGTGTCAGCACACACAACCGGATCCTGAGACCACCCCGCTAAAGACTAATTCTTTTTTTTTTTTTTTTTATGGCTGCGTTGGGTCTTCGTTGCTGCGCCGGCTCTCTCTAGTTGCGGCGAGCGGGGGCTACTCTTCGTTGTGGTGCATGGGCTTCTCGTGACGGTGGCTTCTCTTGTTGTGGAGCACAGGCTCTAGGCACGCGGGCTTCAGTAGTTGCAGCACGCGGGCTCAGTAGTTGAGGCTCTAGAGCGCAGGCTCAGTAGTTGTGGTGCACAGGCTTAGTTGCTCCGCGGCATGTGGGATCTTCCTGGACCAGGGCTCGAACCCGTGTCCCCTGAATTGTCAGGCGGATTCTTAACCACTGTACCACCAGGGTAGCCCTAAAGACTAATTCTTGATGTTTCAGAGAAACATGATTCCCCAGGTCCCAGGGCCTCAGGAAGTGTAAACGTGTCCTCTGTATCTGCTGCAATGCAACCCAAGGAGCAGGTCGTGCAAGTCCCCAGACTCTGGTCCCTGCAAGGTTCCCAGAGGGGCTGATCCCTGCTGACTCCCCCTCACCTCACTTGGAAAAGTAGAGTTTTCTCCCTGGGTACCAAGCAAAAGTCCATCGCAAGATAAGAAAGAGGAATTTTTCCTCCTCACGAATCCTGACAAATTAATTTAAAAAGATGCTCTAGAAAAGAATGGCCAGAGGTGAGTGTGGTACAGGAAGCGTGGCAGCCACACTTGTGGACTTTGTTTTCAGGGGAGCGGGGAGGGGAAGGGAGAGATGTCTGGGTGCTCCCACCTTTCTCCCGTCATCTGCTTTCACTGGGTCTGCTGGTCTGGGGAAAAGCATTTACCTGGGCAAGTGTCATCCACTTCTGCACATTCCTTGGTTGGGACAGAGTGAACAAAGCAATAAATGGAGCTCTGGATCCCCGTCACCTGCAGGCCAATGACCTCTCTCTAAGCCATGGGCTAACTAGAATTAAAATGTTTATCTTATGTTACCAAGTAAATGTGTTCCTCTTTTTGCAAACCAAAGCGTATTTTAAAAGGACCTGGGGAGGGGCTTCCCTGGTGGCGCAGTGGTTGAGAGTCCACCTGCCGATGCAGGAGACGCGGGTTCGTGCCCTGGTCCAGGAGGATCCCACATGCCGCGGAGTGGCTGGGCCCGTGGGCCATGGCCGCTGGGCCTGCGCTTCCAGAGCCTGTGCTCCGCAACGGGAGAGGCCACAACAGTGAGAGGCCCGCGTACCAGACACACACACACACACACACACACACACACACACACAAAGGACCTAGGGAAATCTTACTATTTTTAAAAACAGGAATCACCAACTGTCAGCCAATCAAATCTCTTTGACTAACGTAAAGTTTTAAAATTTTTGACATATAAATGCCTCATGGATGGGGGAGGGGACACACATGCTAATTTTCCAAACTCCCCACTGCTCTCTATCGCCTCTCTCCTGGCTACTTCACACATTCATTTTGCTTGTCAGGTTCCCAAAAGCTTTTAAGTAAGTGACTCTCTTATTTAAAGGAACATTCCTATATGTATTATATATTTTTATATATTACATATAATAGTCATTTTACCCTGTGAACAAGCATTCTGAAGTATTTATAAATCTGGATTTGCACATATGGGGTTTTCTGGAAGCAGTTACAGACACTGGTTCTTTTTTCTAAACAATTCCGTCGTTCCATCCCAGAAACGGAGAGTTCGGTTAAGTCATTGCCTCATCTTCTCCAGTCTTCTTGTGCTCTTAAACTCTTACTGAAGTTGCCAACCTTCTGCCCCCCAAATGGGCAATTTCCATTTGGAAAAACAGGATAGTTATTTCAGTCATTTTTATAAACAAGCGGGAGATGCCTACTGCAGGGAAAAGCATAGTGGGAGCAGCAGCCTGGATCCACAGGGCTGCAGCGGTGATGCCAGACACCTGGGCCTCCACCTCCACCAGCCAGGTACCAGGGACACGGCTGAGGAAGGACCGGCCGGAGGGGCTCCCACCCAGAGCAGGAGAGGAGGGGGCATCTGACTGTCCCGGGACTGACAGCCCACGTGGACGTGGCCCCCTGGTTGCCAGCAACTCTAGGTGATGCGGTCTGCCCACCGCTGCCTCTAGCTGGTCCCCCGGTTCAGACTGACCCTTAGACTGTGCTGCGGGAGAGGTAGGTCCTCAGAGGGAAGAGGTGTCGAGCATCCTTCTAATGGGACCAGAGGCAGAAAGTGCTCGCCCCTACAGGAGCCCTCACTTCCTTCCTCACGGGGAGAACCTCCACAGCCAGGCGGCCCCCTTCTTCCCTCCCTTCGCCAGCACAATACCCACATCTCCTTTCCCCAGACCAGAGTCACACTGGAGTCCTTCAGGCCAGGTCCCGGGGTCTTACAGGTTCTGGTTTTTGGAATTAAATGACTTGTGCGGTTGGCTCTGGAAAAAGCAGGGTCACGCGATTCAAGCCTGGGCAGGTTGAGGGTCTCAGTTCACCACCGAGATTCTTCTGTTTCTTTTACGGCTCTGCCAGGCCCCTTTCACAGGCTCCCAGCCCTCCTGCTAAATTGCTCCCTGGTGGCCTCCTGGCCTGGCGAAGGCTGCAAGGACAGAGGCCGAGCCGGGTGGCCGTGTGGCCTGGGTCACCTCATGGGGGCTGCAGAGAATGCAGGTGACACACAGACGCCGGCAGGCTCCTTGAATTCTGCGGCCCCTGGCGAGTGTCCATCTCTCGACGGGTACTGACTGTAGGCCACTGAGTGCCTAGCGCCACACAGGAGAGGACAACAGGCCCATAAGATGTCACTCCCCTAGGAATGCAGCATCACCACTACAGTAGCCACTGGCCACTCGTGACTACTGAAAGTTAAAAGGACTCAGGACTTCCCTGGTCGTCCAGTGGTTAGGAATCGGCGCTTTCACTGCCGTGGGCCCGGGTTCAATCCCTGGTTGGGGAACTAAGATCCCACATGCTGTGTGGAGCGGCAAAAAAAAAGCTAAAATGACTTGAAGTTAAGCATTCCGGTCTTCAGTGGCAGTGGCCACATTTCAAAGGCTCAGTCCCCTCGTGGGTCTTGTGGCTGCTTTTTTTGATTTTGGTTTTTTTTGCCACATCACACAGCATGAGGGATCTTAGTCCCCCAAGCAAGGATCGAACCTGCGCCCCCTGAAGTAGAAGCGGGCAGTCCTAACCACCGGACCGCCAGGGAATTCCGTGGGTCTTGTGGCTTTTGTTGGGGACAGCTCAGGTCACAGAACATTTCCATCATCACAGGGACTTTACGGACCAAGCTGGTCTAGAGTGGCAGCCAGGCAAGTAAAACAAATCATCACCACCATCATCAAAACCACAAGCTCCATCTGAAATCTGTGAGTTAGTTACGTTTCGTGCAGTAAGGGCTATAACAGGGGTAACACGCAAGATACTACGGGCACATGGGTAGCAAAGGCAGCCAACCTAACCCACGGGCCAGGGTCACCACCTACCAGCCAGGGAGATAAACTTTCTATTCCAGTAACTTCTCATCCTTACAGTTAATCACTAGGAAAAGCAGATGCAGTAATGACATGGGGAGTAATTTCCCATCATCAGAACTAAATGACTAGCTATTTCGTATTTGCTACTCAGTATAGGAAAAAGGTCAGACCCAGCGAAAATGCCAGAGAGTCATTCAAAGGAAGTTCCTTCTGTGACTCCAAATCAATTAAATTTTATCGAGCATCTACTACGTCCTGGTCACAGATGAGTGAAATTGTTCTTATCTTTCAGGGGCGGGGCAACGGGCCAGATTCCAATACTGAGCAGAGTAACACGTCACAGTGGAGGTACCAATGGCTGTCCAGCTGTTATCCTAGTAAGTGTATCCGATTATTAATCCTAAGAAAGACAGATTAACTCCTAAGGAGGGGATGCTTCATGATGGAGGTGGTGTTTTCTTTTTTTAATTCTTAATTAATTTTTGGCTGCGTTGGGTCTCCGTTGCTGTGAGCGGGCTTTTCTTTAGTTGTGGTGAGTGGGGGCTACTCTTCCTTGTGGTGCGCGGGCTTCTCACTGCGGTGGCTTCTCTTGTCGCGGAGCACGGGCTCTAGGTGTGCGGGCTTCAGTAGTCGTGGCACGCAGGCTCAGTAGTTGTGGCGCACGGGCTTAGTTGCTCCTCGGCGTGTGGGTTCTTCCCAGACCAGGGCTCGAACCTGTGTCCCCTGCGTTGGCAGGCGGATTCTCAACCACTGCACCACCAGGGAAGCCCTGATGGAGGTGGTGTTTGAACTTGTCCCTCAGAGAACGAGCAGGATTCCCACGGGCGGACATGGGAGGGGGAGGCCTTCCCACTGGACGAAGGTCAGAAACACGTAACGCATTTTGAGAATGACACGAACATCATATAACAATTTCATGTCCAAAATTCAACTGCAGAAAACACAGAATGAGAAAGAGAGAGAGAGAGAGAGAGACCCAAATTCCAGGAAAAACAAAAGCCATCAATTCCTGGCAAGGCGGGCTCCCTCGTCCTGGGACCACCTGACTGAAGACCCCAGGACACCCCCCACTCCAGGAGTCTGGGCCTCCGTCGGCAATCTGCAGGGCACCCAAGACACTCCAGCAGGAGAGAGGCAGCATCAGATCTGCACTCAGGAAGGCTGGCGATGTTTGCTGTCTGTGGAGTGACAGCCCAGAGCTTGGGGCCCAGCTGGGAGGGCCGACCCCGCAGGAACACAATGAGTGCAGAAGGAGAAGCTTGTCAGCCCGCGTGGGCAGGACGGGAGGACGTATGGTCTGTGTTACACAGCCGTGAGGGCGGCAAATGGCAGGAGTGGGGACCAGCCACCAGCACAGGCCCTCAGACCGCCAGCCTGCGGTCACGGCTGAACTGAAATTAAGAATACTGATGGGAGAGGACTTCCCTGGCGGTCCAGTGGCTAAGACTCTGTGCTCCCAATGCAGGGGGCTGGGGTTTGATTCCCGGTCAGGGAACTAGATCCCGCATGCCACGACTGAAAAAAAAAAAAAAGATCCTGTGTGCTGCAGCTAAGACCCGGTGCAGCTAAATAAATAAATAAAAATTAAACAAAATACTGATGGGAGCGTGTCTGCGTGTGGCTTTGGGGAGAGCTCACGATTTTCAGGCTCCTCTCCAAGGCTACATTGGGTGGTTGGGGAAGATTTGATCTCCACTGGATCCGGCCAGGTTGCAAACATGTCCTTGACCCGAGAGAGGCACCACAACTGAAAACACAAACGGCCTGAAGTGTGTCTACACCTATGAGGAGTCAGCAGCGATGCGTTTATTAAAATCAACAAAAATGATAGTTAATCGTAGAAATAAGTATTAATAACTTCTGCATCCCTGGGTACCTATGCATTTATTTGCTGAGATGTTACTTCACCCCATACGACATCTTCCCACTTGGGACCCTCACAGCTATTCGTGGCAGAGCTCACGGGCTGGTCACACGGCTCGATCACATTTTCCAGCGCTCAGATGTCCTAAAATGGTCACAGGACCGAGCTCTTCCTCGTGCAATGTCAGAAGAAATGATGTTGGCAACTCCCGAGTCTGGCCCATGAAAACCCCCCACAAGCTGTACCCCATGCTCCTCGCTTCTTCCAGCCTCCTGTGGACAAGCACGGAGGGTTCAAGGAGGACTAAAGCCAGAGTCACAGACAGAAGAAGCCGAGGTCCTGGAGTTGCTGCCTGGAGAGGTGCTGGCCGTAGGGAACACACATTTTGGTTTTCACAGGGGCTAGAAACGAACTTCCACAATTTTAGAGCCGATTTACAGCTGACACTTGTTCATGACAGGAGCTAGTATGAGCTTGACTAACACCAACTTTCACAGCCTATCCTACTTTGTATTAGACTCATGCATAGACTTCTAACAATCCCCTTTCAGACTGTAAAGACCTCTGTGTATTTGGAGTTGCTCAAATGGTTGCTAAGTAAGTCTACCGAAGAGATGGCAGCTGTGGTCAGGTGGCAATCCTCATTAAAAATACAGAGTGGGGAGGGATAAAGTGGGAGACTGGGACTGACATATACATACTGCTACCTATAAGATAGGTAGCTAATGGGAACCTACTGTCCAGCACAGGGAACTCTACTCAACACTGTAATGACCTATGTGGGAAAAGAATCTAAAAAAGAGTTGATACATGTATATGTATAACTGATTCACTTTGCTGTACACCTGAAACTAACGTAACATTGTAAATCAACTCTAACAAAATTTTTTTTTTTTTTTTTTTTTGCGGTACACGGGCCTCTCACTGTTGTGGCCTCTCCCGTTGCGGAGCCCAGGCTCCGGACGCACAGGCTCAGCGGCCATGGCTCACGGGCCCAGCCGCTCTGCGGCATGTGGGATCCTCCCGGACCGGGGCATGAACCCGTGTCCCCTGCATCGGCAGGCGGACTCTCAACCACTGCGCCACCAGGGAAGCCCTAACAAAAATTTTTAAAAAATACAGAAGGGCATCCAGACACATAGTCGTCTAAGGACAGAGAGCGGATGGGAAAACAGGCCTGGATTCCCGTTTTTTGAGGCCTATGACATTTTGTCTGTCTGGAAAGACAGTAAAGCACAACATCCTAGAGATATTAAAAGAGAAAAGAAAGCATAATCCTATTTTAAGCTATTCACCTACAGCAAGACCTAAGCAACAGCACATTGTGTTTTCCTAACGCAGTTCTAGCCCTTCATACTTGGGACTCCAGACACATCTGCTCTACAAGCCTGAGGTCTCATGGAGATGATGAAGGGCTGAACCACATAAGCCCTAAAGTCCTTTCCAGCCCTCACAGCCCTGGCATCTACTGACCAGTCCACCAATCCAGTTAAATTGGTTTATTAAGTCTATTAGGCAATTTATTATGCTTTCAAAATAGTCTAAAAAATTTCCAACCTTTCATGAAGGTAACGCCTAATAAAACACTACAGTAATTTTTAGTTCTGAATAACAAAAGTTAATTAAGATGATTGGATAGTGTCATTTAAAAAAAAATCTCATCTTGTGATAGGTAAAAAATATTATCTCATTTTGGGCTTCCCTGGTGGCACAGTGGTTAAGAATCTGCCTGCCAATGCAGGGGACACAGTTTCGAGCCCTGGTCCGGGAAGATCTCACATGCCGTGGAGCAACTAAGCCCCTGCGTCACAACTACTGAGCCTGCACTCTAGAGCCCGTGCGTCACAACTACTGAGTCTGCACTCTAGAGCCTGTGAGCCACAACTACTGAACCCGTGTGCCACAACTACTGAAGCCCGCGTGCCACAACTACTGAAGCCCACGTGCCTAGAGCCCGTGCTCCGCAACAAGAGAAGCCACCGCGATGAGAAGCCCACGCACCGCAACGAAGAGTAGCCCCCGATCGCTGCAACTAGAGAGAGCCTGTGTGCAGCAACGAAGACCCAACACAGCCAAAAATAAATAAATAAATAGATAAATAAATTTATTTATTTTAAAAAATACTATTTCGTTTTAAACTGCATTTCTTTGATTATTCACAAGGGCAGACGCGTTTAGATGATTCCTAGGCATTTGTATTTCCTCTTTCATATGTCATTTAGTTTTAAGATGAGGACACTTCAGCAGGACCACATCTTTCAGCCAGCGGCCAATTGAGGGAGGCCAGAGGATCCTGCCCAGAACTGTCACCAGCTCTGGGGACAGAAGTGTAGGACTCCTCGCCTTGGTTCAGCGCCGTATCTCTGAGCACACACCTGACTTTCATTATGTGTTAAATGCAATGGAAGCACAGCATCGGCGGCGAGCAGGGGTCCATATTTATTCTCTTTCTGTGACAGCCACATCCGACGAAAGAGAAAAACAGGGTTACAAATTCCACCCAGGATCTGGAAAGCCAGCTGGGCTGCTGGAGCTTCTTTTTCCTTCTCCATGAATAAACATTCTACAGAGGAGCCCTGAACAAACAATGCCTCTAATCGTGTGTGAGGCAGACAGGCCCCCAGACTCCACTAGCCAGGTGACACTGGCTTTGCCTGGCGGACTCTAGCCCCAAAACGTGTTTTTGCCAAAGAAACCCTGTGACTCTGCAACTGGATACGGGCTGAAGTCACTCAGAGGGCGGAAGTGTTGAATCAGGGGGCAGTTTTTGGCTCTGCTGTTTTCCCCGAGCTAACCATGCTCTGTGGCCACAGCCCTGTCCCAACATCACCCGCTGGGTTCCACCCGCAAAATAAAACAAGACTGTGGGTTTCGAAAGCAGCTAGAAATTTCGTTTACAAAAGCGGATTGAAGTGCTCACTGCCGCCGCAGCAGCAGATCTACTAAAATTGGAAAGACACAGAGAAGATCTATATCTTCTGTGCGCACCTTCGATACTAGCATGGCCTCAGCAAGGGTGATGCACATTTGTGACAAGGTCCCTATTTTATATGTCGGTTATACCTCAGTAAAAAAGCAGATTTTAAAAGCTGCCAGAGAGGAAAATTCTAATGAGGACCCTCATTAGATGGGTCTCACGCCCAGTAGCCAGTGCCCCCAAGTTCAAGTCCAGGACATAGGCGGGAGCCTTCTTGCTCCTCTGCAAAGGGCCTCACCCTTGCAGATGCCACCATGTGGGGTGTCAGGGACTGGCAGGCCAGCTGGGTCTGGCGCTCTGACGTGTGTCACGGCTTTCCCGTGGTGCCCTTGTCCTCCTTGTGGCACAGAGCGGCTGCATCCCCTGCCCCGCGGAAAGGCCTGTGTTTTTCACCCACAGGAACGTGAACACGAATCCCGATGACAATTTCCAGCTTAAAATGGCCGGACCCCTAGGAAAATCTCAGTGATAAAAGGTACTCGTGTTTGTGTCAAGAAAAACCACACACCCAACCTGAAAAGCCAGTATCGACAACCAAAATGACAATGGAAAACTGCACAGCAGAACCACCAAGTATAATGTCACCCGACTGGGCTCCATAGGGAACAGCGTGGAGCACGCTACGGCAACGATGAAATGACTGTATTTTTCCAACATTACGGAAACATCCTGAAAGAAGGAGGCAGACCTAGAAAGGTCTGTGCGTTCTCTGTCCCACTTCCTGGCCAGTCCCGGGGTGCTCCCCATGACACAGAGTCTCTGATCTAGGCTTTAAAAAATAGCTTCCCTTTCCCTCTCTCTCTCACTCTACTCCCCACCCGCAACACAGATTAACCAAAGAGAAGTGATCAGACTGAAAGAATATTTATCGAGTGCCAACTGCATACACTGTACCAGGGGCTTCGGGGTGTGGCTGAGCAGAAAGACAAACTCCCTGCCCTGGCTCAGCAAGTGCAGCCAGGCCAGAAAGGTCCAGGGAGGGTGTGGCAGTTACTGGGCAAGGGTGGCCGCAGGGCTGCGGGGTAGGGTTAAGGCAAAGCGCCCGGCCCTTTTCAATTCCAGCCGCCGCAGAATCTCTACCTGTTTGATTGGCCCGTTGAATAAACAGAACTTGTGATCGTTTGTACGCAGAGAAGTAAATCTCCCTTGACCTGTTAAGCCCCCTCTGACTTAAACAAACAAACAGCTTTAAAAAAAAAAAACCTGAAACAAACTATACATAGAGTAAAATACACAAATCTTAAATACACAGCTTGATGAATACTGACATTTGTCTCCACCCATGAAACCACCACCCAGATCCAGATGCTCTAACCATGAAGCGAACCAAACTGGTATATGCTGCAGAAAAATGCAGAATAGAATCTGGTGGATCTCTGATACGCCTTTTTAAAGTTGTTTTATTGCTGTTGTTGATTTGATTTTGATGTTTAGAGATAGTTTACTCTTTTTCTGGGAGGGGAGAGAGTGGGGTAGGTCCACTCAGGCAGGAGCTAGGAAACAGTCTCCTGACAGGCACTCACCCAGGATGGAAGATTCTGCTTGTTTAAGCTTTCAAGATCCCTAACATCTAAGAAACGCTTAAGAAAACATTCAGACTCCCACCTAATGCTGCCATATATTTGCATCCTTCCTGTTTAGAAAGGGGTGTGAAGCAGCTCGACTTTCAGATGGAATCTGGGTGCTTTCTCACGTAGAACACCGCAGACTTAATCCCTGCAACTTTTATTTTTTAATTTTTTTGCGAGCCATTGCTTTTCCTGGGAGAATAGCAAATGACAGAAGATATTATTTTCAGGTCTTCAACTCTCCCTTTTCCAGCTTCGTCTTAGAATTTAAATGAACAGAATAAAAAAAATTTTTTTTTAAGGAAAAACAAAACAGAGAATTCCCCGGCGGTCCAGTGGTTAGGACTCAGCACTCTCACTGCTGGGGGCCAAGGTTTGATCCCTGGTCGCAGAACTAAGTTCCCACAAGACCAAGTCATACATCGCGGCCGGGGCGGGCGGGGGGGTGGGGGGGAAGCAAAACAAAACAAACACCTCCCACCCTCAGTGTGGAACACGATCCATGCATCAGAATAGAACAACCTGCTCTCTCCCAGAGCCAAGGATAATTTAAGATGATCTAATTTAAACCATGGGATTCTTTGTTGTTTTTTTCTTTTTTCAAATTGAAGTATAGTTGATTTACAATATTGCGTCAGTTTCAGGTGTACAGTTTAATGACTGAGTATTTTTGCAGATTATACTATACGTTATTACAAGATAATGGGTGTAATTCCCGGTGCTGTACAATATATCCTTGTTGCTTCTCTAGTTTATGTTGGTTTGGCCAAAAAGTTCGTTCGGGTTTTTCCCTAAGATGTTCCAGAAAAACCCAGACAAATTCTTTGGCTAATCAATATATAGTCGTTTGTTAATTCCATACCTCTAATTTGTTCCCTCCCCTCTTCGACCATGAGATTCCTTATGGTGGTTCAGGATTAACAAATGCTCAAATCTTAGGCACTTCCTATCTTATACTATAGAACACAGAAAAATATTAGCATGTGAATTCACGTAGTAGCCACGGCTTTCCGGCGGTGTTTGCAGTAAATGCTACGTTTATATGGAACATTATGATGGGCTGGTAGTAGCCTAAGGAAGCAGATGGGCCGTTTCCAACGTGAAGCGCCGCACAGGCGCTGCTGCGGTCACAGCGCAGCTCACTCACTTCCGCTCTGCCTGCTAGGACAGCTTCTTAGCTTACATATGAGTTTTCAAAGTATGTCAAACTTTTAACATCTATACATAAAATTGGGAGAATGGAGAACCAGGCAAAAAGGGGATCCCAAAGGTGGGGATTCCCGTTTCCCCACAGCACTTTTTCTTTCAAGATATTTTACAATTTATTTCTTATTTCTTCATTTACCCGCCCTCCACCCAGCACTTTTAACAGCCGCTCCCACCGTCGCTCTGTCTGGAGTGGCTGCTCTTCCTCGCCTGCTGCGCTTTATCAATTAGCATCCCCGTCACTTAGTGCCACACTGTGAGCCCATGTCTGTGGACTTCTGCCCACGTCTGATTATCCTTTCAGACGCACAGAGTTTTAGTGAAACATCATACAAAGGCAAGCCTGCGTGCGGGGTTCCCAGAAGCTGTGCGGGCCCAGGAAAGACCCCATGACTTTGAGAAGGTCACTTCTCATTTGCCGCCTTGTTTTCTCCACTTGTAAAACCCGGTGCTGTCCTCACACGTCCTCACGGCGCCCTTGAGGCTTCAAAGGGAAGCATCGTCCAATCTCTAGGTTTCCCTCTTCTGCCCAAATGCTGACGGCTTAGTCCCCGCAACCAACTAAATCAAGGAATTCTTTTTTTTTTTTTTTTGCGGTACGCGGGCCTCTCACTGTTGTGGCCTCTCCCGTTGCGGAGCACAGGCTCCGGACGCGCAGGCTCAGCGGCCATGGCTCACAGGCCCAGCCGCTCCACGGCATGTGGGATCTTCCCGGACCAGGCACAAACCCGTGTCCCCTGCATCGGCAGGCGGACTCCCAACCACTGCGCCACCAGGGAAGCCCCATCAAGGAATTCTTGATGGTCCACAGCAGGCATGGACAACTTGAAAGAGTTACCTGAACTTTTCGGCTTCAAACAGTACTGTTTAAAAATAAACAGCAAACAACAAACAAAGAACCTCACTGAGTTCAGAGCTGAGACAAATTTTTCCAGCTTTAGGGACAGTGTGGACAGGGTTTCTGTGCTGTTTTCATGCCCTGACACAGGGGGGAAGCCACGCTCGGAGTTAGTGGCCTCTTTGGGAACGACCGGCAATCACGAAAGCTGTGGATCCCATGATGTAAAGATGCGATTTTTATCTCCAACTATCTTCTCTGGGGTGTGAAGGGTTAACACCAGCAAGGTGAGATTTTGCTTTTGTACCCCTTGAGTTTCTGGCTGTTTTTTTTTTAAACCTTTAACCCTATCCTCTTGGCAGAAAAGGGGACCTGGCTGTGAACTCGGCATCAGGGCCGACCCTTAGTCCTCCTCTGGGTCTGACATGATGTAAGAAATGTAAATGCTCTGGTTCATCCCAATAGGGCTTTTTTCCAGCAAAGCCTGGCTCAGTGCCAGCGCCCTTCCAGAAGGGAACAACCTTCCAACTCCGGCCCGTAAGGCTGCAGAGTCCCAGGCCCGATACGGAGTTACAAAGCAGTTCTGAGTAGGAGGGATCTTAATCCCCTCCCTGCCTTTGAAATATTTATCAAGATATGACAGACCTACAAGGATCCTGACACAAGTGACCTTTCCCGGCAGAGAGAACATAGCCTCAGGCCGGGGAGAAGAAGTCAAGCCAGCTGTCCACCCAGGTGGTGAGAGTTTGGAATTTACTCAGCCCTTGTGAGTCCCACGGCCTGTGCCTACTTCCCTTGGAAAAGAGAACTGAAACTGGTTAAAAATAGCTCTTCTCCAACCCCACCAGCCCTCTGCACTGAAGCTCCCGAGAGAGCCCGGGGTGTAGCACCCACGCTCACAAACAAGAAACAGCGCTCAGTAAAGATGGATACGCGCTCTGTTTCTGTAAATAAGTTCATTTATATCACTCTTTTAGATTCCACATGTAAGTGATATCATACAATATTTGTCTTTCTCTTTCTGACTTACTTCACTTAATATGATAACCTCTAGGTCCACCCATGTTGCTGTGGAAATAGACTCACAGACACAGAAAACAAACATAGGGTTACCAGAGGGGGTGGGGGGAGGATAAATTAGGAACTTGGGATGAACAGATACACACTACTAGGTATAAAATAGATAAACAACAGAGACCTGCTCTATAGCACAGGGAACTATATTCAATGTCTTGTAATAACCTATAATGGAAAAGAATCTGAAAAAGAATAGATACATACTGTGTACATACATGTGTACATATATACATAGATATGTGTGTATGTACATATAGCTGAATCACTTTGCTGTACGCCTGAAACTATACTGTAAATCAACTACACCTCAATTAAAAATAAAATGTTAAAAAAACTGATGCGTAGGCGCCCCTCCTCTCTCCAGATGTTCTGCCTTTCCCACCTCCGCCTTCTCTGCGGGAGTAAACTAATCCTTATTCCCAGAGCACTTTGTCCTCTTCTGATCCTGCCCTTCTCTCCTTGCCTCTTTTCCCAGCACTGCCCCCCTGCAGCCCCCCCAAGTTCCCTGAGGGTCTGCTCACCCAGAGGTCACCTGCACCTAGAGGGAGGGGCTGTTCCTCGGATAAAGGGCTAATACGGAAGTAACCACTAGAGGGTGACATAATTACACACAAGCGGCTTCCTGGGGCCTGAGTGAGGCCGGAGCCGCCCAGGCGTCCCGCTGGAGGCCCGGAGACGGAGCCGGGCGTGAGCACGTCACCCCAGTGAGCACACTCACAGTGGTGCCCGCAGGCTCCGCCCTCGCAGTCTCTGTGTCTCATACACACACGCACAGACCCACTTTGGCCGTCTACCAACCAGGGCCTTAGGTGTTGCACACGGAAGCCACCCCTCGTCGTGGCCCATGACCGTTCATGGCGGGTCGGCATCTCAGTCACTAGCAGCTGCTGCTTTCATAGACACTCCTCGTTTGGTGTCGCACAGCCACTGCACCCTAGCCAGGTGTGCTGACAAACTCAACACGCGTCCTCAGGGCAGCGGAGCAGTGATATACAGAGTGGCTCTAGGTCTAGACCATGGCGTTGAAATCCCGGTTCTGTGGGCCGGATCGTCTTGAGCACTTACTCTGTGCCGTGGTTTCCCCACCAGGAAACAGAGGTAGTAATGGAACCTACTTCACAGTCGTGTGGGTGGATCTATGGGAGGAAGAGCTGAGTCATACTCGTAAAGACCTTCAAAGAATGTCTAACACATAATAAATGTGCAATAAATGGCAGGTATTCTGGGGACTTCCCTGGTGGTCCAGTGTCTAAGACTCCCCGCTTCGACTGCAAGGGGGCTGGGTTTGATCCCTGGCTGCGGAGCTAAGATTCTGCGTGCTGCGTGGTGCGGCCAAAAAAAGAAAAAAAAAAAAAAAAAACAACAGCTATTTTGCCGATGGCCAGGAGCCGTACTAGGAGGTTCCGTGCGTTATCCCGTTCAACCCTCGCAAAGCTCCCAAGATAAGAGCATCGCTAGTCCTGTTTTACAGACAAGAAAACCGAGTCTCCAAGTGATGAAACAGCTCGTCCAAAGTCACAGAGCTGGTAAGTGATGAAGTCAAGGTTTTGACCCCAAATCTGTCTGACTAAAAACCCACATTCTATCACTGCCTCACGGGGAAAACTTCGGACTTCACACCAGAGACTCAAAGGCAAAAGACGGTGTGGGGGGGACATAATTACTTTAAATATTATTTGTGTTTTACTAAAAAAGGAGAGGCTTCAAGAAGTATAATTTCACAAAAGTTTTAAATCAGGAGAAGGAAAACCAGGAGGTGGGAGGTTCCAGCAGTACCTGGGAAACCCACTGGATGTGCAAATTCTCGGCACCACCCCCCCCCCCCAGACATCTGACTCAGAGACCTTCGAAGTTACTCTGATACACATGCAAGTCGGAGAAGCCCAAGAAAGCATGAGAGTTGGTGATGAAAACCTAGGTCAGAGGAAAAAGGATGGATGTGTGTCTGGCTGACTCCGAGTCTGGGACTGTCTCTTGCTTTTCTGAATGGAGCACGACTCTTTCCGACTCAGGGAGGAGGGAATGAGGGGCACAGAGACAGGGGGCTCCCCTGACGTGAGGGACCATCTCATCACGCTCTTGCGAGTGTGCTGTTTCCGCTCCTTTAACCTGCGCATTTCTTAAAAACAGGAAATGACATTTTTAAATGCTTAACTTTCAGTAAGGATGTATCTGTACAATTCGGGGGCACATCCACGTGGGGCTTTTTTTGATGGTTCATTTATAAAAGAAAAAACCAGAACAGTGTTTATTAGCTCCCTCCTAAAGGCCAGGTTCCCCCGAGGGCCCTCCCTTTCCCCTGCGTGGTTTTTCTCAATGAGTTGTCACCACAGTTCTGTGACCAGGAGTGACTTTTCACTTTATAGATGAGGAAATTGTAGCTCAAAGCGCTGAAGCCACCCTGCCAGAGGGCACGCAGGCATAATGGAAGAGCCGGGACTCCACCGCACAACTTGGGCTGCAAGCCTGGGGGGCACTTAACTCCTCAGGACACTGCCTGGGGAACAGCCCTGTGTCAAGGGGCCTCGAGTCACGGGCACCTAGGGGAGCGCCCCTCGGACCCGGGCCGTCCCAGGGGTCAGTCAATGTCTCAGTGGTCCCCTCTCACTGCCCCCAGGGTGTGAGGCACCAAGCTCTATTGTGGGGCAAAACGAGGAGAAAGACAGCTGATTTAAAATAATTTTTTCCCAAGGCAATCTCTGTTCTAAAAACAGCAGCCAAGTCCAAACCATGAACTAAGAATTTCTGACTTCAGATGCCGAATTCCAGTTCCAGATAGACAACAGTTAAAATAAAGTTTCTTATTCTTGAAAGAGAATAAAGAGAAAAAGCTAAGAATTCTTTGAAAAGGTGACTCTTTTTGGGGGCCCACGTCGCACGGCTTGTGGGATCTTGGTTCCCCGACCAGGGGTTGAACCCGGGCCCTCAGCAGTGAGAGTGCAGAGTCCTAACCACCGGGCCGCCAGGGAATTCCCTGAAAAGGAAATTTTCAATATTCTTCAATACTGAAGAATCAGAACAATGTATGACAATGTATGTTTGCTATTATGGCATTCTTATTTTTTCCTAAACTAGTAAGGTAAAGCCAGCCTGTTCTCTAAATAAATTTCCACCCTATGTAATGACTTTCCTCTCATCAACACTATTCAAATTCGAGGCTCCTCTGTAGTGGTCCTCTAAACCGAGAACATTTTATTTATAACCATCACTCCATTGGCACTTACCCCACTGATAATACGGAAACCATTTTGTGGCGCGTTGCTGGGTCCTGAGTCCCAAGGAGCAGACATACCCTCTGCATCTTTGTCTACTCCAGGGCACAGAGCCATGCGCACCAGCTGTAGGAACATTTCCTGAACGATCACATGATTGAAAACCCACCTTCCCAAGCGTTCAGTACTTGGAAATGGCTACATTTTCAATATGGCTCGTTTTATTTTAGGGTTGTCATAGCTACCTGCTTGGTAACAAGTACCTAAGGTGTTTGTTAATAATAACTGATACTTGGGGTTATTCAATCAAAGTATTTCTAATCCTTTGGTCGGGCACCTGAAAATATGAAGATATACGTTAGGCTTCCCTGGTGGCGCAGTGGTTAAGAATCTGCCTGACAATGCAGGGGACACATGTTCAAGCCCTGGTCCGGGAAGATCCCACATGCCGCGGAGCAACTAAGCCCGTGCACCACAACTACTGAGCCCGCGCTCTAGAGCCCGCAAGCCATGACTAGTGAAGCCTGTGCGCCTAGAACCTGTGCTCTGCAACAAGAGAAGCCACTGCAATGAGGAACCCGTGCACCGCAACGAAGAGTAGCCCCCGCTCGCTGCAACTAGAGAAAGCACGCGCGCAGCAATGAAGACCCACGCAGCCAAAAACAAAATTAAATAAATAAAATTTTTTAAAAATAAAATATATGTTACAGTTAACACTCAAAAGTTGCAAACAACATATTTCAAATGCAGCCGCATTTCCAGTGTAAAAGGAGGGGGTGTCCATTCATCCGGGGGCGATTATTAATAGCACCCCATCTCTTTCGCATGAGTTTTTCCAGTTTGTACATGAAAGGGCACAGTCATCCTCAGGAGAGGGCTCCAGCTACCCAGACCTCAAGCCCTTATTTTTATGGGGGTGGATAAAGCCCTTGTTTACAGGATACAATGAACTAATAATTTGGGAGAGAGTAAACAAATATTTTGGGGTGTTCCGGCAATTTGCTGACGTGAGGACAATTTTCACCTATTTTTCCTATTTATTTACATCTTCATTTCACAATGTTGGTTCTGTTTAAATCTTTTCATTTTTAATTGTGGTAAAATATATGTAACGTAAAACTTACCACCTTAACCATTTTAAAGTATACAATTCAATAGTGTTAAGTACATTCACATTGTGCAACGAATTTCCAGAACTTGTTCATCTTGCAGAACTGAAACTCTGTGCCCCCAAACAGCTCCCCTCCCTCAGCCTCTGGCAGCCACCCTTCTGCTTTCTGTTTCTGTGATTCTGACTATTCTACATGCCTCATATAAGCGAACTAATACAGTATTTGTCTCTTTGTGAGTGGCTTACTTCACTCAGCATGACGTCTTCAAGCTCCCTCCATGCTGTGGTGTGACAGGACTTCCTTCCTTTTTAAAGGCTGAATAATATTCCGTCGTAGGGAGAGACCGCCTTGTGTTTATCCGTGATCTGTGAGGGACACTTGGGTTGCTCCTACCTTTTGGCTGTTGCAGACAATGCTGTGAACTTGGGTGTACAGATGGTGCGTCTAGACTCCGCTTTTATTTATTTTGGGTATATGCCCAGAAGTGGAATTGCTGGATCATGAGGTAGTTCTATTTTTAAGTTTCTGAGGAGCCTCCGTACTGTTTCCCACAGCAGCCGTACCATTTCACATTCCCACCAACAGCACGCCAGGGCTCCAATAGCTCTACCTCCTCGCCAACACTTGTTATTTTCTGCTTTATTCATTGTAGCCATCCTAACGGGTATGAGATCATAGCTTATTGTGGTTTTGATTAGCATCTCCCTAATGCTTAATGTTGAGCATCTTTTCACCTGCTTGCTGACCATCTGTATGTCTTCTTTAGAGAACTGTCTGTTCAAGTCCTTTGCGCATTATTCAGTGAGGTTGTTCTGTTGTTGTTTCTAGTTAAATCTTCTCTTTGCACTCAGTGAATCAAGTCCTCACTATGTCTTACCTTTTCTCTAATCAAAAGGTGCCCCAGGATACTCTCCTGCTTAGAATTACTTAGGAATAGAGAGAATGTTGCCTTGAAGTGGGGAAGTAGTTGGAAAGGCACGATCTTATAAACCTCAGATATCCATTGTTACTGGTGGTCCAGAAAAGTTTTGACATGTATGAAGTCTTTTGTAAAGAGATTATATAATTGTTATCGTTCTCATTCGCTTCAGTTCAACCACGTTTACAGAGCGCCTACTGCGAGGCATCCACTGTGCCATGGACACATTAGAGTTAACATAAAACACACACAACCTGTTTTAACTCCTTTGATCCAACGCCCACCAGCTAGACTCTGGGTCACTGTTTCTGGACATCTACATTCTGTTTTCAAAAAAAATAAATTTTATTTAATTTATTTTTATTTTTGGCTGAGTTGGGTCTTCGTTGCTGCACACAGGCTTTCTCTAGTTGCGGTGAGCAGGGACTACTCTTTGTTGCAGTGCGCGGGCTTCTCATTGCGGTGGCTTCTCTTGTTGCGGAGCACAGGCTCTAGGTGTGTGGGCTTCAGTAATTGTGGGTCGTGGGCTCTAGAGCGCAGGCTCAGTAGTTGTGGCACACGGGCTTAGTTGCTCTGCGGCAGGTGGGATCTTCCTGGACCAGGGCTCGAACCCGTGTCCCCTGCATTGGCAGGCGGATTCTTAACCATTGCACCACCAGGGAAGCCCTGGACACATATATTCTTGAATGAGGAGTTTAAAAGCCACGGATCTCTTCTGATCTTTCCTGCCTCTCTGTGTGAGGAAGCATACATCCTTTTTTTTTTTTTTTTAATATTTATTTATTTGGTTGTGTCAGGTCTCAGTTGTGGCTCGCAGGCTCCTTCGTTGAGACATGCGGGCTCCCTAGCTGTGGCATGAGAACTCTTAGTTGCGACATGCATGTGGGATCTAGTTCCCTGACCAGGGATTGAACCCAGGCCCCCTGCATGGGGAGCGTGGAGTCCCAACCACTGCGCCACCAGGGAAGTCCCAGGAAGCATACATCCTTAAGTAAGCCTCATCTTTGGGTTGGGCCTCACAATTTTCCCAGGCCCCACCCAGATGAAAAACACACCCTATCTAAAAAAACAGTGTCTTCAAAATTCTTGGTAAAGTTC
The DNA here is from genome assembly GCF_949987515.2 of Delphinus delphis. Taxonomy (NCBI): domain Eukaryota; kingdom Metazoa; phylum Chordata; class Mammalia; order Artiodactyla; family Delphinidae; genus Delphinus; species Delphinus delphis. The sequence goes on from NC_082693.1 coordinate 2,475,716, forward strand.
TAGAGACTCTGTACACAGGGCTATCACCTCTGCTCTAAACAGAAGTTCAGAACTCATTCAGAAAAAAACTTCACCTCGGTCGCAAGCTGCTGAATCGTATACAAAGTCTCGACCTGGGCTCAAAATACACGTGGCTGTCCACGGGCCCCTCTACGTTGATACACATCTTCTCCAGACCACCAGTCTCTGGCCCATAATTCCCTCCACCTATTTTTGTGTCCTAAATCACAGCCTAAACTGAAACCCCCAAGAAGCCAGTGCACGTGAAACTATCCCTGTTCTCGGGGTTGCATTAGGAACAATGCGAAATGTCGGGCTGAGACAGGGCTCAGAGAGGCTCACGGTTTCCCAGAGGGTAACTGTTGAGAAGATCCCTGGAGATTATCCAGTCAATCTGCCCTAGTGAAACACAAGGAAACTGAGCCGCAGAAAGGGGAGACACTTCCTCCATGCCCCAGACTCAGCAGAGGGCTCACCTGATGCCACTCTGTTTCCCCACTAATGTGCATTTTCTAAGATACTTCTTGATGTTTATTCTCCTGTTTATTGAACGTGAACACAATCATATTGCTGAAAATCCTTGTCATATATGTTTGAATGCCTTACATAAAAGGTCCTGAATTAATACCACTCTAGAGTTAAACTCAAGAAAAAACTTCGCGAGAGCTAGGAGCAGGTGGTCAACTTCTCGAGAAAGTGCTTCCGGGCACATCTGAACTACTTTTCAGACTTGAGAGCGGCAGCGGCAGCGGATCTGGAGGAGGGGCACGGCTAACTAAGCCCCTCCTCTTCAGGTCAGCGCCCCCCACACCCGCCCCATTGGTGGTCTAGCACTTTGTTTTGCGACAAGGAGGATTAAGGTTTTGTGGATTAAGACCTTGATATCAACACAAACACATCTACATCCACAGAACAACAGGAAAAGTCACTTCACGTAGCGCGTTAGGTAAAAGTTTACGCGGCAGTGACTGAGACCAGTGTACGCCTAGATACGGCCCAGGAGAAGAGTGCCAACCCAGGTGCAGCGCAGAACTGAGACTCTCACTGCACAGCACATTTGGAATCTTCTAGACGACCAACACAACCCTACGTGATTCCAGGAGGGTTATAGAAATCTCTGGGCCTTACACCACGTGCATCGTGGCTGAAGGATTTTGCTTCTGCATTTCCTGATTTAGGAACAGGGGAGGTGGGCGGCAGTCTAACAAGGTACTACGCCTATTACCTATCTGTATGCATTTGGCTCGCTACTGGTCTCCTGGGCAAAAGAGAAGTGGCCAAAAGGGAACCTCATATACTGAACATGGAACCCAGTCAAAACCTCGTTCAGGTTCTCAAAGACTCCTTTTTTGATAGCTGAACCAGGCTGTCTTGCATCTTGTTGTGCGGATCCACAAATTCCTTCAAAACACAGAGGGTCATTTTCTGGCTCCAAAATTCTTGGTTTGAAGGTAATTAAAATGAATCTCTTTTGAAACCCTATTCTCTGAGTGGGCATTTAAGACCCAGGAGCCACGCTCTAGACTGGAGCATTCCATGGTTCCAGAGAACAGTTTGTAAACGAACAGACATTTGCTGGAGCATCTTAAACCAAGCCCAATCGTCACTCTGTTTTGTCAAAAGATAAAATTGTATCGGCACATACGAACACAGTGACTGTCGGCACAACTGGGCCCTTCATCGTCTAAGAGGCTGACAAGAAAAAAAGCGGTGGCGATAGGGTTGAGGTGAGGCTGCTCCCTCCGGGCGCGAGGCAGGCGGAGGCGACGCGGCGCAGCCCAGGGCTGCCGGCCGAGTGCGGAAGCGGAGGAAGTTGTGATGCATAAGGAGCCGAGGGAGCGCACTGGCGGCGGTGTCTGGAAACACCCGGAACATGCTAGAAGGAAGTGGTAATGGCTAGATCCAGAGTGCGCACTGGGGGGAGGCCGTGCTCGGCTAAGGGACGCGTGGGTAGTCCTGAGTTTCTCCCCAGTTCAGGGCACAAGACTGGAGAGAAAGGAACCGTGGGAAGCCGCCCACTGGGGTGGACCGAGGAGGTGGCAGCACAGACGCGCGGCGGGGCCCCGGGGACGGAGGCGGGGAGGAGAGCGGGGCGGTCACCGAGCAGCGGTCCGGGGAGGAGGGTCTTGCGGGAGGATAAAGGGAGCGGGCGGGAGGCTGGGCCAGGAGCGCGCGGGGAGGCCTCGGACCCGGCGGCGCGGAGCCTAGACGCGGGCCGGGCGTGGCCCGCAGCTCCCCGCGGTCGGTGGAGGCGGCGGAAGCGGTGGCGGCTGGCCCGGCCGGCGCCCCGACGGCGCGCACAGGGTTAACCCGCGGCGGGCCGGCGCTCGGTTTCCAGGACAACGCCGGCAGTTCCGGCGCGCAGGCTCGTACCATCGCGCGCGCGCGGGGGAGCGCGGGGGGCGGGGGCGCGGAGGCGCGGAGAGCAGCGGGTCCGGCCCGGACGCCCCCGGCGCGGCCGCCGCTCGCCCCGGGTCGGCTCCGCGCGCGCGCTCCGTGCCGGCCGGCGCTGCCCCGCGCGCGGACGCGGGGGCCGAGCGCGCGCCGGCCCGAAGTCCCCCCGCCGGGGCGGCCGAGTGCGGGCGGCCCGCTGGCAGCTTTGAAAAGCGGGCGAGGACAAAGGCGGCCGCAGCCTCCCGGCGCCCAGCCCGAGCGCGCAGCCCGGCCCGCGCGGCGCCGGAGGATGCGGCCGGGGGCGCGGCGGCGGCGGCGGCGGGGCGGCGCGGGCCGGGCGCGGCAGAGCTGAGCCCAGCAAGGGCCGGGCTGCGGGGGCGCCCGCCCGGGATGTGAGCGCCGAGCGCGCCGGGCGGGGAGGGCGGGCAGGGCGGCAGGAAGGACGCGCGGACGGGAGGAGGAGCGGCGCCGAGCCGGAAGGCGGGAGGCGCGTCCGTTGGGCCCGCGGCGCGGCCGGCCAGCCGCCTCGTCGCTCGGGCGGGAGCGGGGCCCGCGCCTCCTCCCCGACGCCGCGGGGAGGAAGATGGAGACGCACATCTCGTGCCTGTTCCCCGAGCTGCTGGCCATGATCTTCGGCTACCTGGACGTGCGCGACAAGGGGCGCGCGGCGCAGGTGTGCACGGCCTGGCGGGACGCCGCCTACCACAAGTCGGTGTGGCGGGGGGTGGAGGCCAAGCTGCACCTGCGCCGGGCCAACCCGTCGCTGTTCCCCAGCCTGCAGGCCCGGGGCATCCGCCGGGTGCAGATCCTGAGCCTGCGCCGCAGCCTCAGCTACGTGATCCAGGGCATGGCCAACATCGAGAGCCTCAACCTCAGCGGCTGCTACAACCTCACCGACAACGGACTGGGCCACGCGTTCGTTCAGGAGATCGGCTCGCTGCGCGCCCTCAACCTGAGCCTGTGCAAGCAGATCACTGACAGCAGCCTGGGCCGCATAGCCCAGTACCTCAAGGGCCTGGAGGTGCTGGAGCTGGGCGGCTGCAGCAACATCACCAACACCGGCCTCCTGCTCATCGCCTGGGGCCTGCAGCGCCTCAAGAGCCTTAATCTCCGCAGCTGCCGCCACCTCTCGGACGTGGGCATCGGGCACCTGGCCGGCATGACGCGCAGCGCGGCCGAGGGCTGCCTGGGCCTGGAGCAGCTCACGCTGCAGGACTGCCAGAAGCTCACGGATCTGTCTCTGAAGCACATCTCCCGGGGGCTGACGGGCCTGAGGCTCCTCAACCTCAGCTTCTGCGGAGGCATCTCGGACGCAGGCCTCCTGCACCTGTCGCACATGGGCAGCCTGCGCAGCCTTAACCTGCGCTCCTGCGACAACATCAGTGACACGGGCATCATGCATCTGGCCATGGGCAGCCTGCGCCTCTCGGGGCTGGATGTGTCCTTCTGTGACAAGGTGGGGGACCAGAGCCTGGCTTACATAGCGCAGGGGCTGGACGGCCTCAAGTCCCTGTCCCTCTGCTCCTGCCACATAAGCGACGATGGCATCAACCGCATGGTGCGGCAGATGCACGGGCTGCGCACACTCAACATCGGGCAGTGTGTACGCATCACGGACAAGGGCCTGGAGCTGATCGCCGAGCACCTGAGCCAGCTCACCGGCATCGACCTGTACGGCTGCACCCGCATCACCAAGCGCGGCCTGGAGCGCATCACGCAGCTGCCCTGCCTCAAGGTACTCAACCTGGGCCTCTGGCAGATGACGGACAGTGAGAAGGTCAGGTGAGGGCGGCAGCACCAACTCCCCCGGCCCCGCCCTGTTCGTCCTCCTGCCACCGCCGCGGCCCCCGCGCTCACTCAACACGCACACGTAGACCCAGAGCATTGCCGGGGACGCGGTGGGGGCGATGACGCGGAGCCCCAGTCTCGTCCTCCCCTCCCCACCCCGTTGCGTCCGGGGTCCCTCCGCCCCCACACCCCCTCTTTTTCCCCGAGGATGCGGAGGACTCGCCACCCACCAGCCACTCCTCCCAGCAGGGGTTTGGAGGACGGACTGAGCTACCGTATCCCCGCCGCGCTGCATTTGGAAACGGGGGTGGGGAGTGACCAGTCCTTTCAGCCCTGGGGAGTTGGGGAGAATGTCTGCCTTCACTTAAGCTTTCATTTGAATACTGTGATCTGGTTTTTATTTCGAAACGTATAAAAGCAAACCCAACTACAACGGCCTTTTCACCCTTCTTCCACTTCGTAACCAATCCCAGTCTCTCGTCATCAGTCCTTTGACAGTACTCTGCTACCCACGCTCATTTCATTTGTATTGTCTTTTTCATTTTTTTGAAGGAAGTTGACATCATGGTCTCTTTTTTTTTCTGCTGAGTATAGTCTATATATTATATATATATATAAATTATATATATATATGTGTGTGTGTATATATATATATACATATATATATATATGTGTGTGTGTGTGTGTGTGTGTGTGTCTGGCTACCTCGTTTTAGTTTACTTTTTTCTCTGAAGCCCTGGAATTCTACAAGAGAGATATTTTGAGACTGAAACATTTTTGTGCCTGGACTGGACAGATGCCCATCGGGTTCGTACATCTTTTTTGCTTTGGCTTCTTCCCAAACCCCATCCACCCCGTGTATCCCACTTCACATTCCGGCTCTGCTTTCCTTTTCCTCCTTGTCCACAGGGATTTGAGGGCCCAGCCGTGATCCTAAATCTTGACCTAATTTATAGCACAAACGTGTGGGAGACGCGAGAGTTGGACTGTTTCGTTTTTTGTTATTTTGTGTGTGTGTTTGAGATGCAGATTGTGTCTTGAAAATGATGATTATATATGCAGATTCTGCCCTGCCCTCCCCCTCTTGCAAGTTTCCCCACGAAAAGGTCACACAGTGAGGGTTCCTGTTGGGAGCGGAGGAGCTTCCAGAGCCCCCGGGGCTGAAATGTGAAGGGGAGGAGACTGAAATTCATGTCTTGTCTCTGTTCTGTTAATAAAACGGGAGTTTGTGGGTTTTTAAAAATTCTGTTTCTAAATGGAGGAGTAGATGCCTTTATTTTGATGGGGGTTGGGACTTGTGGCTTTAAAAAAAAAATCACTTCTGTGTAGGATGTACATTTTCGTTGGATTTTTTTGGTTGGTTTATTGTTTTTTAGAATCCTCCACAGCAACATGCGAGACCATGGAGTAAAAGAAACCCAGAGACCTTTATCAATTAATTGTACTGTTTGTGAATTTGTATAAATAATAACAAAGATCCTCTTAAAACGTTTATATTCTTACAGTAAAAGGTTAAACTGATATTTATATAATAAAAGAGGAAATATGAAGTATGTTTTTGAAAAAAAAAAAAAAACCAAAAACAAAAGCCTTGTATCTGTGCATTATTTTTAAGGCGGTGTGTGTTTGGGTCCAGGCCACGGTAGGAGGTGCTGTTTTGTGTCTCTGAAGTAAAAAGCATAAGATGCAGAGTTCCGTGCAGCCTGTGTGGTGTGAGCTCACGGTGAAAAATTCATCCTGTATGAGGTTCACCACTGACATCTACATGTTTTGTTGCTAGAAATGGGATTGGAATGGAGGTTTATATAACTTCTGGTTCTGAACTGTGCACAACATGGAAATTTAAAGAAACCGAACAAAATGAAACTTCTTCTTAAACCAGATTTGTAAGAGTCACAGCTTCACCAGGGTGGCCAGTTTTTCTCCACATGGACGTGAGATCTAGGGGTGATGTTCAAGAAATGCGTCCTGAGATGTGGAAGTGGGAAGAAAGATGGGTTTCTTGACCCTGAGCGGGTGTGGGGAGGCTGCGAGGGGGCGGGGAGGGCGCCAGGGCCATTGTTGGGAAAGTTAAGGGCGCTCAGTCATGCGGACTGCGGCTCAGTGCGAGCAGTGCGGCAGGGCGGGGGCTCGGGCCCCTCCTTAGCATTCCCCGCCAGCCCCGCCAGCGCCGCCGGGTTGGACACTTTCCTGGGGGCGGGGAGGCCGGCCTGGAGTTCTTGCACATTTGCATTTTAAGAAGGCGGCCACTCGAACCCCGGTGAGGGTTCTTAGACCGAATTGGGGCTGAATACCAACAATTCCAGCAAAGAGCTCCCTTTGGTAGACAATAACTAAATCATCTGACACCCTGTGGTTGGGCTGTGGAAACGGAAGTGTATAAATGCGCCAGCAGTGGGGTTTTTCATATTCTTGTTTCGCAGAGGTCTGTCTTACTTGTTTTTGAGGGTTTTTTTTTTTTTTTTTTTTACACTGATCCCAGGAAGAGCCGATAAGAATAGCACAAAACTTTCCTGGATCAACACCTCTTTCCAGGAAGAGAGCTAGAACCAGGTTTCTCTTGGGTAGGACTGTTTTGTAAAGTTTCCAGGCTTGCTGTACGGGCCTGTCACAAAAGCTGCATTGTTCCTTCTTGGAGAGCCACCACAAGTGGGTCTCATGGAGCCTGACACTAGATCCATCTTCCTTTTCTTTGGGGAAGGTGTGGATCTCTTTCTTCCCTCTTAGGTTACAGTGCTTACTGCCTGGAAAAAAAAAAAAAGTGTGAACCCTAGTAAGAAGAGACTCTGAATCAGGGTCAGCTTTCTGATTTAGCATTTGCCTCTACAGCACACGAAGCTTCCACAAGCTGTGAGTTCCTATTTTTCTTCTTCCAAGAGATCGTGTGGCTGTGCAGATTCAGTCAGTAAGAATCTGGGCACCTCCTACGTCTTAGGCTCTGTGCTCACCTCCTTCATTTAATACAGAAAGTAATCCTACCAGCTATAACTGGAAGGTTTTCTGTTTCTCTGCTTTGTCTTGGTTTTTAAATATAAGCTTGACTCAAGGCTGGTAAATTACTGTTTGGAAGTTAAGATCACGGGCCTGGTGTCCTCATCCTGAACTGGGCAGAGTTTAGAATGTATCTCAGTGTCTCGGGAAAGATGAGTAAACCTCCTTGCATCAGTCAGAGGTGACTGCTTACCCCTCATCCTTTTTTGACAGAAAGAAAGGAATCAGGGTTGAGAACCAACGATGTGCTCTGCCTGGTACTTGAAAATTTCTCCGAGTCCTCAAAGCAACTTGCTGAAAGGTACCCTCTTTTCCAGATGAGAATACTGCTCGCCTAAAGCCAGCCACTAAGTCCAGCCCCCTTCCACTCCACGAGGAGGATCAGCTACTGATCGCACCTTGGTTTCCAGGAAGGCGACCTCCCGGAAGCGAGTGGTGGCTGTCTGAACCCAGGATGGACAGGCTCGGGCCAAGGGCACCACCTGAAAGGGAGCAGAAGTGGAGTTGGCCTCACCACACCTACGGGAATGGAAGGAAATGCTTTTAAGGAATAGGAGCGCTAAGCACATGAGCGGATGTGTAATATGTGGGTGGCGCACAGGTTAAGAGGACTTCAGGGCAATTTTTAGAGTAACAGAAAAAACCTGGCTCAGGTATTTGCCAAAACTCCAGAACTGAAAAAACAAAACAGGAACTTAGCGTAAACTTCATCATCTAGAAGCAATAAACCTCAGCAGGAACTGTGTTGCTGGCAGTCAGGAAAGGGTTCCGCGTACTTGTCCGAGACTCATGGGGCAAAAGCCATGAAGCGTCTGCTGAAAAGATGATGTGTAAGTGAAGGGCGGGGTCGGCGGGGTTCAGACAGTGTCTGCAGCCTCCTCAAGACCACGACGGGCCTCTAGCTGAGAGCGCTGGGTGTTGCCGAATAATTCTCCCTGCCGTAGACGCCTGCCTGCCCAGTTCCTCCGTCCTGAGGCGGGGAGGGCCCACTTGATGTATCCCACCTTTGGCAGCAGTGACAAGGATGCTTGCCTAACTGACGGTACATCCTTAAACAGTTAAGAAAATTCAAACCGATCATTATTCTTTCATGATTGAAATCAGCAGCAAAGATCTGAAAAAGCCAATGTTCCTTTTACGGCAGTTTCTCTAACGGCAAGAGCCTTCTCTTAAACGGAGACACACGATACGTAAATGGAAGCGTGGCTTAGCCCCCAAATCCACGTGCTTTCCCACAGTGGTTATTAGATGCTGATCTTGCAATATAAGTAAAACCCTTCCCTTCCGACTTAGAGAATCTGAACTCAAGTTTTCAAAGGGGAGAGGGGAGTGGCCCCCAGGGACCACTGTGTTTCCAAAGGATAAGACCCCCTTATTAAGAGATCAGATTTGTAAAACAAAACCAAGACCTCATGCAGCTTCTGACAACCGTTCCTCTGCTCCCAGGGCTCTGCTGCGGCCAGGGGGCCAGTGAGTCAACCCGTGGTTGCCCCCTCTGCTGCCCTTCCCCCTCTGCATCACCCCCTTTTAAAAGTTAATTCTGCCCCTTTAATAGAGGGCAAGACCTAAATTGTGTGCCACCGTGACCCCTGAGGAGTCAGGGGCGAGGCTTTTGGTGAAATCATGTGGGTCCTGGGCAAAGCTGCATTGAATCCCGAGCCAGTGCCCAGGCCACACCTCTGTCTCGTCTTGTCAAGGTGCTTTGCTCAAATGGTACGGAGCAAGTTAAGTTTTTTGAAAAGTGAATGTTGTCAGACAGAGGAGACCTCATATTTGGATCCGTGCCAACTATTAAGACGTTAGAACGTCTCCAAGGTGAGTGCACAGCTGGGCAAAGAGCGAACACTCAGGTCTCGGATAGAAGAGGGGCATTTCCAGACATCTGTACCTGTAAATGTCCACAACTGATCAGTTTCAGCCTTTTCCTCTGTCGCAGGGGTGGCTCTGATGTGGCCTGGTGGAGCTGCCGGTACCACCTGGAGCGCTGGGTACCGTGGACAAAGCCGCTCCTCCCGTTCAGGGCAAGAGGAAGTCGGCACGAGAGCAGAAGTGATGGCACGAGACGGGGTACGCTGACATCCCCCCCAAACAAAACAATCCAAGTGGAATTCCTCCATCTCCTGTTTGTTAACCCAAGAAAGTGCACATATTTTCTTAAAAGAAGACTTAAGTTTTTTATTATCTCATCACTCTTCCACTTTGTGTAAAGGACAAATGCCCCATGTCCTGTGCGTTCGCTTTCATCTGTGAGAGTGGACAGCATCCCGGTCACACAGGCGGGATGTGGGTGCGGCCCGCGGACGCACGGAGTCTCGACCGTGTTTGGCTTCCCTGTCTCCGGATTTGTGTTTCCCCAAAGCTGGTGGATGCTGGACATTTAATTTTATAAACGGGGAAAGAGGCTTGACGAGGGTGAAAGACTGTGCCCAGTGACCACCCCAGACTTTACCCATCACCGGGGAGGCCGGTCCCCAGCAGGAGGGAGCGGGGGGTCCTTCCCTGAGCTGTTGTCAAGCAACACCCGACCCCCTGCTTCTGAAGAGAGCTGAGCTACAGCACATTATTTTCATCTGGAGTAAACGCCCCGAATGCTGAAAGTTATTATTTAATACGCATTACTTATGCAAACTCAGACGTGTACGTTACTCATGCAAACTCCTTTTTCAAGGAGCCGGAAAGCTAGTGCGAGGAGTTGGTAAACGGGCTTAGGGTACCGGGTGGCCCGAGTATGAGTGAGGGTCCAGTCGGTCCCCTGTCGTCCTCAAGCACGTGGGCCAGCTCTCCAGCACTGCTCCGTCATGGACGGTGACAAACAGACGACACAAAGGCCTCCATGCTGAGAAGTCACAGCTCCACACGCCCGGGGCCGCCTGTCACAAAGGAGAACTGAGCTGTGAGAGCACGAGGTGTTTTCTCATCACTCAAGGATAAAACGTCCTGACTTTACAGATGTTTTACCTACAAATCCCTCCTGTCCCGAAAGAGTAAAAGGGTCTAGTCCAGTGTGTTCACATCAGCACCGCTTCTGTTCCCTGCTCTCCGGGGGATGTAACCCGCCCTCCAGAGGCTCAGGCCTGCTCATGGTACCAGCAGTGACCCCCTGCCGGATCAGGGCCAGAGCGACAGGAGCGGCACAGACACAGCGGGGAAAGAGCCCAGTCCAGATTCACTTCTCATAAATGGTGTGGAATTACTCCACATGGTTTGGAAAGCACTGTTTTCCTCATCTAAAAAGATGATGCAAATATTTACTACAAATGTTTGTTTGTAATAGTGTTTTTCCTTAGGAAAGGTTTACCCCAAACTGGCATTTTTATGCTCACGCTTGTGTACGTTTGTGTAGGAATAGCTACCGGCTTCCATTCTGCTTTTTGAGACGTGGCCTCTAGATAGAGAGGAACCCCCCAAACTAGTCCTCACGTTCCTTAGAATCTTCGGTAAAATCCCCGAGGCCAGAACTGGTCAGATGGGTGAGATAAGGGAGAACTGCAACAGTTAAACCCCTCAAATTCTTAGCCTTCTTAGATGGGAGATACACTAACCAGGGCCTTCCATTTTTACCTCAGTGTTTTAAACCTTAGCTTCCTAGCTTCAAAGCCCACTGCTATGAACTACCAAAAAGAAAAAAGGCCAGTAGGTGTGCCTTGAGCAAACTATATGAAAATACAGCATTAAAGTGACAGCTTCGAGCTCTTCTAGTTCATTTCGAATGCACAAAGTTTAACGTCTTTCAGGGATCTACGGTACGGCCAGGTTCTGTGGCCTGAACGTTGTCGAGCTCCCAGCGCAGCTTCCTGACATAGCAGGCAGAGAAGCTCTTCGGGTTTTCTGAGCCAGGACTGGATAGACGACTGGCCTTCCCAGCCTCCCTGACGTCCAGACGCCTGGCCATTGTGCTCGGAGTCAAAGGGCGACAGGACAGTGACCCATAGCAAGACAGCTGGCCTATCTTCTCCCCCACACGCAAGGGTCTAATGCTCAAGGGCATCACAGGAGGACCCGCGGAAATTCACTCCAGTAAAGCAGGGCACAGGGTTTCGCAGTGACAGCCTCACCCCTGCTTGCGTCGGAAGCTAAACTGCATCTCTGTAAGTTAGGAGACAGGTCGCACGGCACCTCGTGAAAGGCAGGGGTGGAAAGTCAGTCTTGCCTCTTGCTGCGTTGTTCCTCGACCTCCCCATCCCCCGCAAACCCTCTTCCACCTTCTCCCACCCATTCACCCTCCCCGCGGGGATGCAGCCCTGCGTCGTGGCCACACCAGTGTCAGAGGCGGGCGTCTGACCTCGTGCTTTCCTTTACCCCAAGTGCACTAAGACGATTTTAGGATCCACTGTGGGGCAGAAAAGTAAAGTACGGTTCATGCAAAACTCCACGTATGTTTTCCACGTGGAAAGACGGACTGTCTTTATCCACGGCGCCTGCTAGCCCCGAGACCCGTCAGCAGGTGGCAGCATTGCCTGTGAGCCGGATGCCCTCCGGCAGGTGCCCCCGGTCGCCTCCCCACAAAGACCTTCCCGGTGTGAGTGAGAGCTGGCGAGACAACCTCATGTCGCCAAGAAGATGAAATGGAATTTTTAGGTATTGGTGGAGTCAGGGACGCCGGTGCTGGGCACTCGGTTTGGGAGCAGGTATCAGATGCGCCTTCGGGACGGTTCCCTGATGTAGCTGGCGGGAATCAAACATCAACTCCTAACTTTTCTTTAAGACCATCTCATACAGATCCTGTTAGATTGCCGTATTCGGGGAGTTTGGGAGAACAACTTGGGGAAAAGTTTACACTCATACGTGGAAACATCCATTCTAACAGGAGGAGCAAAAGTGCTGCCTTTATTCACACACACACACACACACACAAATATTAAAAAATGTTAGGAGTATCAATTTCTAGTTTCTATTATCAACATGAGGATCTTCTGAAGGAGCCCACGAAAGTGAGAATGATTAAGAGCCCTGATACAGCAGTGAGGTTGCTCACATACCTAAACTCCTCCCCTGGAAAACAGACATTAGGAACAGGAAGCAGAAATGAAGGAGAAAGAACTTCTGAGCCAACCTGGCCAGATTCCGTAAAACGCCACAACGAGGGACAGGCTGGGGTCTCCCGCCGTCTTGGCCCCGACCGTCTGGCCTCGGGGCATGAAAGCAAGGATCTGAAGGGCAGGTGCAGATGTGGAATCAAAGTGTGGAAGGTGGAGGTGGCCGTGTCCCGCGGCTGCACCTGCCACGCCGTGCCATCCCAATGAGGCTCGCCACCAGCACGGTGACGCAAAGGCCATTTTTGGTTAGAAAATGGGAGAAGGGAAAGGAGAAGCTTCTGGAACTCAGGGCCCAGGCACGAAGCTGATCACTGCTCCTGCCAGCAACCAAGAAGGTCGTAGGAAACCAGAAAACCTCCCGGCAGCTCCGTGGACTCTCAGGCTGTGTGTCAGTGACACACAGAACGAATACAGATTCAGGGAAACAACCCGGATAAAGAAAACAGGTGGCCGGGGAGAGAAAAGAGGACACGGAGGGGACACAGAGACCAGGTGAGGTGAGTGCAGGGGAGGCCAACGGCCAGCATGCCCAGCCTGGACCCCAGGAGGAGCTGGGAGGGGTGCTCGGGGCCAACATCTCCGGGAGCGGCGTTCCTGGGCTGCTCGTGTTTTCAGGAAGACAGTCCTTCTTCCTCTGGTTGTGTGACTCGGACACGAGACAAAAATTCCGACTGCTAGGTCCCCGGGCTGGCCTGAGGAGCTGGCAGTAGGGTGTTGGGCCCCCGGTAAGGTGACGGGTCCCACTCCCAGAGTGTGGCTGTTACTGCCCAGCCTTCTGGCCGTCACCGTCAGGACAAAGGTTCTGTGCTACCCACTCTCCCCATCCCGCAGAGAAAATCACCCAGAACAACAGCATCCCAGGGCTGTCATGTAACACCTCCTGTGTCGTGAGGCTCCCTGGCCTGGACTCTGTCTCTCGATCCCCAGGAGTCGGGCCTCTTCACCCTGTCCTGGCCAGCACTCGAGTCACCCCACGGAGACAGCTGCTGTTTTAGGTCATGTCCCCAGCCCCAGCCCCAGCGGCCCCGACACAGTAAGCAAAGCCAGGCGGCCAGCACCGCACGTGCACACACCCCTCACCTTCCTCTGTCCGCTCCGTCCTCCCCACAATACAGGGGCCACGTGGCCATCACTGGCCCTCTGAAGTGGTCCGGCCGGGCCACCCGGTCCCTGAGTCAATGGAGACCACGACGGACGTGCAGGCTGGCCTGCGGTGGGAGCCAGGCACGCGGTGGGCACGACCTGGAGCAGACAGGCCCCTCCGTGCAGGCCCCAAGCCCCTGACCCGGCGCCTTCTGCCTGATGCCCGGAGGGAAAGCCCCACGAGCACCCCACGCCTGGGGGTCTCCGCGCCCTCGGCCGCTCCTGCCTCTGCACCTGTCGTGAACTCGCGGGGCCGCCGACACCTTCCCGCCTCCCGGAGCCCAGACAGGCTGGCTGGGGCTAATCCGCCCGCCGCGCAGCTCAGCAGCTCCGCTCCCCTAAGCCCCTGATAACGGTTTTACTAAAATCCTCTTTTGATGGAAAAAAATCCCAGCTGGACATTTCAGGCCCGGCACAATGTACAGGCCTGCGGGTCCCTTTCCCACCTCACAAAGGCCTCTAATCAAGCGGAAAATGTGCTGGAGGCCAGAGGTTGGGTCTGCAATTATTTTTTAAGGGATTACGGAGAAGAATAGAGGCAACGAGGCCCTCCCCCGCTTTGTTTTCCATTTGGTCCTGCTCGACATGCTTGGGGCTGGGGGAAGCCACCCAGATCTCCGCACACCAGGCCTCACCTCTCCCTGCCCCGTGGAAGGGTGGCATCTTTGAACACCATCACTTCAGGAAGACTGAGAGAGTCTGGAAGCAACACGCAGGCCCTATTCTGACCCCGTTTAAGCCCCTATTTATAAAACCACTATGGAGCGGGCCCCCGTGTGTGGGGAGAGCCCTCATTCATTAACCTCTGACCCCGCTCTGCATGCAGAGGGGAGGGTCCATACGCTGCTGGGAGTGGGAGCATTCACCGGGGCTTCCCAGGCTTCGGAGGGCAAGAGGTCGTGTTCCCAATGTCGCCAGATCCCCTCCTCCTTATTTATATACATTGACCCTTCCCCTCACACTGAGCAAATATCCAGGAAACTCCTAAGGCAAAGCATGGATGAAAATACAAGACACCAACCATTTTCATCCGCCTATCTGGAATCGTTTAAAAATGCACACTGCAGAAGGGAGTTTGTCTTCCCCGTACATTGGGAAGGACCTTCTCTGATGTCATTCGTACAGGAACGTTCATTAAAGATCAACTGATAAAAGGTGAACATCTCAGGTTGGCGCTCTGTTCTCATCCTTCTATTTCAGCCAGGAGAAGCGGCTCATCCTTCTAAACCAGCTGGTTAGTGATGTGTACAGATCCCCAGTAAAAAGGACATGATCACAAATTCCTAAACTCGTTCTGGGATGATCCAGGATTAGGCTGCTTGGCTCTGAAAGTCAGAGGTCAGCGTATATTTCAAAATAAATACCAGGCTGAGTGAGAATTTTCAGGTCCTTTCTTCAAAGTCCCTAAAATAAAAGCAACTACCAAAGGCAAAACAATACCTCCGGCCTGTTTTCGTCAGTATTTATGACTTACTGACATGTTTTGCCTCATTGATTTTGCAGTTCTGTCTCAGAAGGACCCTAAACGATCAAGAAGTAGATGGAGAGAAACACAATTCTTACGTTTAATATCTTACACGAAACACGATGCAGATAGCATACTAGTATTTCATGTTGGCCTTCATAGTTCCTTTGGTGGGTGTTACAGGAGGAGGGGACCACATAGTTCCCCTAAAGAAAGCAAGTCAGGGTGGACCCTGTGGGGTCCTCTCCCCAAATCGTGACAAACACGTTTGCTGAATCACTTCTGCTGGTTTTCAAAGCGTGACGGCTTTCTCCAGGAATGAGTAACCTTCACCCTGCTGTAGAAGATGAGCTTCTCTGGAAAGGTGAAGTGATAACATTTAAGGGCATCGCAGGAGACAGTGGACCATCTCGAAAGTAGAGCCCGAGGGGGCCTGGCTCCTGAAATAAGGGCAACGCGTGAGATAAGCCTGCCTTACAGGGGAGGGGTCCCAAAGCCTCCTCTCCCAATATACTTCCCGAGTCACCCACCACTCAGAATGCTGGCTTACCTCTGTCCTGGGCTTACCACCATTATTTTGTATTCGTCGTTATTCTTATACTTCTCCATCCTTTTAACATACTCTGTTGAACAGAATATCAGTTGTTTTCAAAGCCTCTCTTTTTACCAAAACCAGTTTGGGGGAGAGTAAAATAGCAATTTGGAAACAATAATCTGATAAAATACGGACAGCAACACATCTCAGATTTCTCAGGGCAGATGAAACTTTTAGTACTTTGGAATGTAAACCTCTTTCAGACTCTCACTAGATCACAAAGGTTTCTAAAAATCAACTTAAGACCAGCTCTCTTAATTTTCCATTCAAAATACAAGATGAACATACTTAGAATTAAGAAGTACAAAATATGGGCTTTCAAATTAACGAGAAAGTTTTGTTCAAGGTCTAAAGAGAAAAGGAAATGATATCTTGAGGTTGAAATGTTATCAGTCCAGGAATGAACAGTCTTCATCCTGCTTTAGGAGAAGATGAACTTCTTCTCCTAAAGGTGAAGTGATACATTCAAGGGCATCACAGGAGAGACAGTGGACCGTCTCTGTCCCGAAGAAGATAGGAAACACTGCTTCTCCGGATCACACTGGGTGGGGAACTACAGGAGAAGCGGAGCCTCATTTCTCCACAGTATTTTCTTCAGCTCTTCCTCTCCTGCTCTTGATAAACCAGGCGACATCTCACTCCTGCCCCAACTGTCTCTGTGCAGTTGCTTCATATTTCTGAAATTCTGCTGTTCACTCATTTTCCATCGTTACGGGCGCACTCATATTCCGACTCATCTGATTCTCTAAACCACCATCTCCATGCCTAACAATCTCCATCCAGCATCCGCAGGCCCTGCGGGGACCACCGCATTCCTGACTCTGAGGCCCTGGGCTTCCCTGCCCTGCCCTGCCCTACAAGGCTGTCCCCAGCACCTCCCAACAGCCACGGAGCTTCCCAGAAACATCCAGACTGTGGTGGCCAGAGAGTGACGGCTGCCATCCTGCAGCTGACCGGCAGTCTCTACACCGCGGCTTTTAAATATTATTATTACTACAATATGCCTGCCTAGTTAAGGCTGTTCTTAAAAGTGATACATAAATCTTTATTTCAAAAATCTGTGGACTTCCCTGGTGGTCCGGTGGTTAAGAGTCCACACTCCCAAGGCAGGGGGCCCAGGTTCGATCCCTGGTCGGGGAACTGGATCCCGCACACCCCAACGAAGATCCCGCACACCGCAACTAAGGCCCAGTGCAGCCAAATGAATAAATATTTTTTTAAAAAAGACCCAAAATTCTGTATTTAAAAAAATCACCCAGAAGAGAAAACTCTGGATGTGGCCAAAAGCTGCCTTTCGGTCCTCACGTGATGCCGCTCCCCTCCCGAGGGGCCCCGTGACGGTGGACCGCGTCCTTCAGGACCCAACTCCAGC
The DNA here is from genome assembly GCF_949987515.2 of Delphinus delphis. Taxonomy (NCBI): domain Eukaryota; kingdom Metazoa; phylum Chordata; class Mammalia; order Artiodactyla; family Delphinidae; genus Delphinus; species Delphinus delphis. The sequence goes on from NC_082693.1 coordinate 2,492,500, forward strand.
TTTCAGAGTTGACAAGACTGGTGAGGTGACAGATGCCCCCAATTTGGGGCTGATGATCTTATGTTTGATCTGTATAAGATCTTGAAATTAACCATCTGTCAGCACGCGTTAGGCCCCCAGAGGGTCCACGGTAATCGGGCAACTGAGGCTACTTCCCCCTGGGTCACCAGCTTCAGAACCTCTTCCAGGTCCTCCCTGGGACGATGATGAGTTTATCTACGTGGTGCTGACAGTCACGCGGAAGGGCTGATAGTGCTTGAGCCCGGCTTTATCAGTTATGGAGCTAAAACCGCTTTAAGAGCCTATAAAAACGCGGACAAGTATTCCTTCTGACCAACCCATACGACGGTGGGTTCACATCACAGGAGCCTGCCGGTTTATTTGGATTAATTCCTAACTAATAGTTTAAATGCTCGAGTTTATGAATGAGTTTTTTTTTTTTTGCAGTACGCGGGCCTTTCCCTGCTGTGGCCTCTCCCGTTGCGGAGCACAGGCTCTGGACGCGCAGGCTCAGCGGCCATGGCTCACGGGCCCAGCTGCTCCGCGGCATGTGGGATCTTCCCGGACCGGGGCACGAACCCGTGTCCCCTGTGTCGGCAGGCGGACTCTCAACCACTGCACCACCAGGGAAGCCCCTATGAATGATGTTTTAAAAATACAAATTAGTGTGGGCTCAAGGCTATCTTTCGCTTGGTAAATGTTTTATTTGGCAGTGATCGTGGCAGAGGCCCTTCTCGCGCTTCCTTGCAGACCCCCTTCTCGGTGCCCAGAGGAGTGTCTCCTGTGTGTTTCAGGGGGAAACACAGTGGGGGGTCCTGCTTCCCAGAGTGCTCGGTGCAGGAGGCCGGGCTGCGGCCCAGGAGGCGGAGCTGAGGTTCACGCCATCCAAGGCCAAGTTCCCTCCAGCCCAGGCCCCTGGCTCGGGTCAGCCAGGTCGGCCTGGACTTTGTCAGTGACGCACAGGCTAAACAGCCTCGAGGGAGGCCCGGCCGGCCCAGGCCCCTGGCGTCCAGGATGCTTTGAGTTGTCCCTGCATCCTCTCCGGTCACTCTGTTCTATTAGAGGGAGGCCAGGCCGGCCCAGGCCCCTGGCGTCCAGGATGCTTTGAGTTGTCCCTGCATCCTCTCCGGTCACTCTGTTCTATTAGAGAAAGGGTTTGTGAGAAGGAAAGGAGTGATTTAAGGGTTCCTCCTGCCCTTCGAAGCCTGTGAAATGTAGACAGAAACCCCGCTGGGCTGTGTGGGGGGCACACCTCTGCAGGCATCTCCGGGTAGACACGAGCCCAGGGCACAGGCCCCGGGTTGGGGGCTCCCCTGCAGCCGGGACCCCGTTGCCCCAAGATCCCACAGAGGGAGAATGTTGGGGGCTTGACCCCAGCGTGAGTCCCAGGACCCAAGACGCCGCCCTCAGGGTGGCACCTGCCCTCATCCTCCCTCCGCGAGTGTGAAAACCCAGCACACGCTCCGCTCACCGTGGCTCCCGGGAGGCTGCCAGGCACCTCCGTGGGCTCCCAGGACCGTCAGCTCCGATGCAGACACAGCTGGACAGAAGCCAACAGCAGCTCCGGGGGCAAGGACCCCGGTGCTGGGGGTGGAGAGGGTCCACCGGACCCCAGAGCATCCTGCGTGAGCTTCACACGTGGGCTTCTGGGGCGAGCGGGAGCTGGGAGACCAACAAGGAGGAGGACGTGGTCCCAGGGCCACTGTCAGTGTTTATTTAAAGTGCCTTTAACCCCAGTCCTGCACAAAGACCTGTGCTCATGGCTGGAATACTCAGGGCCAGAGACAGGTAGGTAGGTAGGTAGGTACCTACTAGGTAGATAGTCTGTCTAGCCTGACTTTCCTTTTGTTCAGCTTTTAATCAGCATCTCCTGAGAAACTGAACTACTTCTATCTCAAGTGGAAGCAACGGACCCCAGTGAGCGAAGGAGGAAAAA